>NW_027314861.1:0-189383 GCF_023375885.2 Dermacentor andersoni | reverse complement strand
ACACACGCGAGACAGATTGCGCGGGTGCTAAAAATAGCAGCATCGGCATGCTTAGCACGTCGTTTGGTAGAAATCCACGTGAGCGTTCTGCAAAAAGCACCATTTGCATGCACATCTTGTGGTTTTGCAGAAAACTTCATCCGCGTCTACCAAAAGATGCATGTGCATGCTTAAAACGCGTTTTCGCACAAATGCGTGCGCGGGTGCTAAAAAAGAGCAGCATCGGCATGCTTAGCACGTCGTTTGGTAGAAATCCACGTGCGCGTTCTGCCAAAAGCACCATTTGCATGCACATCTTGTGGTTTTGCAGAAAACTTCATCCGCGTCTACCAAAAGATGCATGTGCATGCTTAAAACGCGTTTTCGCACAAATCCGTGCGCGGGTGCTAAAAAGAGCAGCATCGGCATGCTTAGCACGTCGTTTGGTAGAAATCCACGTGCGCGTTCTGCAAAAAGCACCATTTGCATGCACGTCTTGTGGTTTTGCAGAAAACTTCATCCGCGTCTACCAAAAGATGCATGTGCATGCTTGAAACGCGTTTTCGCACAAATGCGTGCGCGGGTGCTAAAAAGAGCAGCATTGGCATGCTTAGCACGTCGTTTGGTAGAAATCCACGTGCGCGTTCTGCCAAAAGCACCATTTGCATGCACATCTTGTGGTTTTGCAGAAAACTTCATCCGCGTCTACCAAAAGATACATGTGCATGCTTAAAACGCGTTTTCGCGCAAATCCGTGCGCGGGTGCTAAAAAGAGCAGCATCGGCATGCTTAGAAGTCGTTTGGTAAAAATCCATGTGCGCGTTCTGCAAAAAGCACCATTTGCATGCACATCTAGTGGTTTTGCAGAAAACTTCATCCGCGTCTACCAAAAGATGCATGTGCATGCTTAAAACGCGTTTTCGCACAAATGCGTGCACGGGTGCTAAAAAGAGCAGCATCGGCATGCTTAGCACGTCGTTTGGTAGAAATCCACGAGCGCGTTCTGCAAAAAGCACCATTTGCATGCACATCTTGTGGTTTTGCAGAAAACTTCATCCGCGTCTACCAAAAGATGCATGTGCATGCTTAAAACGCGTTTTCCGCACAAATGCGTGCGCGGGTGCTAAAAAGAGCAGCATCGGCATGCTTAGCACGTCGTTTGGTAGAAAATCCACGTGCGCGTTCTGCCAAAAGCACCATTTGCATGCACATCTTGTGGTTTTGCAGAAAACTTCATCCGCGTCTACCAAAAGATGCATGTGCATGCTTAAAACGCGTTTTCGCACAAATCCGTGCGCGGGTGCTAAAAAGAGCAGCATCGGCATGCTTAGCACGTCGTTTGGTAGAAATCCACGTGCGCGTTCTGCAAAAAGCACCATTTGCATGCACGTCTTGTGGTTTTGCAGAAAACTTCATCCGCGTCTACCAAAAGATGCATGTGCATGCTTGAAACGCGTTTTCGCACAAATGCGTGCGCGGGTGCTAAAAAGAGCAGCATTGGCATGCTTAGCACGTCGTTTGGTAGAAATCCACGTGCGCGTTCTGCCAAAAAGCACCATTTGCATGCACATCTTGTGGTTTTGCAGAAAACTTCATCCGCGTCTACCAAAAGATACATGTGCATGCTTAAAACGCGTTTTCGCGCAAATCCGTGCGCGGGTGCTAAAAAGAGCAGCATCGGCATGCTTAGAAGTCGTTTGGTAAAAATCCATGTGCGCGTTCTGCAAAAAGCACCATTTGCATGCACATCTTGTGGTTTTGCAGAAAACTTCATCCGCGTCTACCAAAAGATGCATGTGCATGCTTAAAACGCGTTTTCGCACAAATGCGTGCACGGGTGCTAAAAAGAGCAGCATCGGCATGCTTAGCACGTCGTTTGGTAGAAATCCACGAGCGCGTTCTGCAAAAAGCACCATTTGCATGCACATCTTGTGGTTTTGCAGAAAACTTCATCCGCGTCTACCAAAAGATGCATGTGCATGCTTAAAACGCGTTTTCGCACAAATGCGTGCGCGGGTGCTAAAAAGAGCAGCATCGGCATGCTTAGCACGTCGTTTGGTAGAAATCCACGTGCGCGTTCTGCCAAAAGCACCATTTGCATGCACATCTTGTGGTTTTGCAGAAAACTTCATCCGCGTCTACCAAAAGATGCATGTGCATGCTTAAAACGCGTTTTCGCACAAATGCGTGCGCGGGTGCTAAAAAGAGAAGCATCGGCATGCTTAGCACGTCGTTTGGTAGAAATCCACGTGCGCGTTCTGCAAAAAGCACCATTTGCATGCACATCTTGTGGTTTTGCAGAAAACTTCATCCGCGTCTACCAAAAGATGCATGTGCATGCTAAAAACGCGTTTTCGCACAAATGCGTGCGCGGGTGCTAAAAAAGAGCAGCATTGGCATGCTTAGCACGTCGTTTGGTAGAAATCCACGTGCGCGTTCTGCCAAAAGCACCATTTGCATGCACATCTTGTGGTTTTGCAGAAAACTTCATCCGCGTCTACCAAAAGATGCATGTGCATGCTTAAAACGCGTTTTCGCACAAATGCGTGCGCGGGGTGCTAAAAAGAGAAGCATCGGCATGCTTAGCACGTCGTTTGGTAGAAATCCACGTGCGCGTTCTGCAAAAAGCACCATTTGCATGCACATCTTGTGGTTTTGCAGAAAACTTCATCCGCGTCTACCAAAAGATGCATGTGCATGCTTAAAACGCGTTTTCGCACAAATGCGTGCGCGGGTGCTAAAAATAGCAGCATCGGCATGCTTAGCACGTCGTTTGGTAGAAATCCACGTGCGCGTTCTGCAAAAAGCACCATTTGCATGCACATCTTGTGGTTTTGCAGAAAACTTCATCCGCGTATACCAAAAGATGCATGTGCATGCTTAAAACGCGTTTTCGCACAAATGCGTGCGCGGGTGCTAAAAAGAGCAGCATCGGCATGCTTAGCACGTCGTTTGGTAGAAATCCACGAGCGCGTTCTGCAAAAAGGCACCATTTGCATGCACATCTTGTGGTTTTGCAGAAAACTTCATCCGCGTCTACCAAAAGATGCATGTGCATGCTTAAAACGCGTTTTCGCACAAATGCGTGCGCGAGTGCTAAAAAGAGCAGAATCGGCATGCTTAGCACGTCGTTTGGTAGAAATCCACGAGCGCGTTCTGCAAAAAGCACCATTTGCATGCACATCTTGTGGTTTTGCAGAAAACTTCATCCGCGTCTACCAAAAGATGCATGTGCATGCTTAAAACGCGTTTTCGCACAAATGCGTGCGCGGGTGCTAAAAAGAGCAGCATCGGCATGCTTAGCACGTCGTTTGATAGACATCCACGTGCGCGTTCTGACAAAAGCACCATTTGCATGCACATCTTGTGGTTTTGCAGAAAACTTCATCCGCGTCTACCAAAAGATGCATGTGCATGCTTAAAACGCGTTTTCGCACAAATCCGTGCGCGGGTGCTAAAAAGAGCAGCATCGGCATGCTTAGCACGTCGTTTGGTAGAAATCCACGTGCGCGTTCTGCAAAAAGCACCATTTGCATGCACGTCTTGTGGTTTTGCAGAAAACTTCATCCGCGTCTACCAAAAGATGCATGTGCATGCTTGAAACGCGTTTTCGCACAAATGCGTGCGCGGGTGCTAAAAAGAGCAGCATTGGCATGCTTAGCACGTCGTTTGGTAGAAATCCACGTGCGCGTTCTGCCAAAAGCACCATTTGCATGCACATCTTGTGGTTTTGCAGAAAACTTCATCCGCGTCTACCAAAAGATACATGTGCATGCTTAAAACGCGTTTTCGCGCAAATCCGTGCGCGGGTGCTAAAAAGAGCAGCATCGGCATGCTTAGAAGTCGTTTGGTAAAAATCCATGTGCGCGTTCTGCAAAAAGCACCATTTGCATGCACATCTTGTGGTTTTGCAGAAAACTTCATCCGCGTCTACCAAAAGATGCATGTGCATGCTTAAAACGCGTTTTCGCACAAATGCGTGCACGGGTGCTAAAAAGAGCAGCATCGGCATGCTTAGCACGTCGTTTGGTAGAAATCCACGAGCGCGTTCTGCAAAAAGCACCATTTGCATGCACATCTTGTGGTTTTGCAGAAAACTTCATCCGCGTCTACCAAAAGATGCATGTGCATGCTTAAAACGCGTTTTCGCACAAATGCGTGCGCGGGTGCTAAAAAGAGCAGCATCGGCATGCTTAGCACGTCGTTTGGTAGAAATCCACGTGCGCGTTCTGCCAAAAGCACCATTTGCATGCACATCTTGTGGTTTTGCAGAAAACTTCATCCGCGTCTACCAAAAGATGCATGTGCATGCTTAAAACGCGTTTTCGCACAAATCCGTGCGCGGGTGCTAAAAAAGAGCAGCATCGGCATGCTTAGCACGTCGTTTGGTAGAAATCCACGTGCGCGTTCTGCAAAAAGCACCATTTGCATGCACGTCTTGTGGTTTTGCAGAAAACTTCATCCGCGTCTACCAAAGATGCATGTGCATGCTTGAAACGCGTTTTCGCACAAATGCGTGCGCGGGTGCTAAAAAGAGCAGCATTGGCATGCTTAGCACGTCGTTTGGTAGAAATCCACGTGCGCGTTCTGCCAAAAGCACCATTGCATGCACATCTTGTGGTTTTGCAGAAAACTTCATCCGCGTCTACCAAAAGATACATGTGCATGCTTAAAACGCGTTTTCGCGCAAATCCGTGCGCGGGTGCTAAAAAGAGCAGCATCGGCATGCTTAGAAGTCGTTTGGTAAAAATCCATGTGCGCGTTCTGCAAAAAGCACCATTTGCATGCACATCTTGTGGTTTTGCAGAAAACTTCATCCGCGTCTACCAAAAGATGCATGTGCATGCTTAAAACGCGTTTTCGCACAAATGCGTGCACGGGTGCTAAAAAGAGCAGCATCGGCATGCTTAGCACGTCGTTTGGTAGAAATCCACGAGCGCGTTCTGCAAAAAGCACCATTTGCATGCACATCTTGTGGTTTTGCAGAAAACTTCATCCGCGTCTACCAAAAGATGCATGTGCATGCTTAAAACGCGTTTTCGCACAAATGCGTGCGCGGGTGCTAAAAGAGCAGCATCGGCATGCTTAGCACGTCGTTTGGTAGAAATCCACGTGCGCGTTCTGCCAAAAGCACCATTTGCATGCACATCTTGTGGTTTTGCAGAAAACTTCATCCGCGTCTACCAAAAGATGCATGTGCATGCTTAAAACGCGTTTTCGCACAAATGCGTGCGCGGGTGCTAAAAAGAGAAGCATCGGCATGCTTAGCACGTCGTTTGGTAGAAATCCACGTGCGCGTTCTGCAAAAAGCACCATTTGCATGCACATCTTGTGGTTTTGCAGAAAACTTCATCCGCGTCTACCAAAAGATGCATGTGCATGCTAAAAACGCGTTTTCGCACAAATGCGTGCGCGGGTGCTAAAAAGAGCAGCATTGGCATGCTTAGCACGTCGTTTGGTAGAAATCCACGTGCGCGTTCTGCCAAAAGCACCATTTGCATGCACATCTTGTGGTTTTGCAGAAAACTTCATCCGCGTCTACCAAAAGATGCATGTGCATGCTTAAAACGCGTTTTCGCACAAATGCGTGCGCGGGTGCTAAAAAGAGAAGCATCGGCATGCTTAGCACGTCGTTTGGTAGAAATCCACGTGCGCGTTCTGCAAAAAGCACCATTTGCATGCACATCTTGTGGTTTTGCAGAAAACTTCATCGCGTCTACCAAAAGATGCATGTGCATGCTTAAAACGCGTTTTCGCACAAATGCGTGCGCGGGTGCTAAAAATAGCAGCATCGGCATGCATCTGTCCTCGCGTGTGTTAGAAATCCACGTGCGCGTTCTGCAAAAAGCACCATTTGCATGCACATCTTGTGGTTTTGCAGAAAACTTCATCCGCGTATACCAAAAGATGCATGTGCATGCTTAAAACGCGTTTTCGCACAAATGCGTGCGCGGGTGCTAAAAAGAGCAGCATCGGCATGCTTAGCACGTCGTTTGGTAGAAATCCACGAGCGCGTTCTGCAAAAAGCACCATTTGCATGCACATCTTGTGGTTTTGCAGAAAACTTCATCCGCGTCTACCAAAAGATGCATGTGCATGCTTAAAACGCGTTTTCGCACAAATGCGTGCGCGAGTGCTAAAAAGAGCAGAATCGGCATGCTTAGCACGTCGTTTGGTAGAAATCCACGAGCGCGTTCTGCAAAAAGCACCATTTGCATGCACATCTTGTGGTTTTGCAGAAAACTTCATCCGCGTCTACCAAAAGATGCATGTGCATGCTTAAAACGCGTTTTCGCACAAATGCGTGCGCGGGTGCTAAAAAGAGCAGCATCGGCATGCTTAGCACGTCGTTTGATAGACATCCACGTGCGCGTTCTGACAAAAGCACCATTTGCATGCACATCTTGTGGTTTTGCAGAAAACTTCATCCGCGTCTACCAAAAGATGCATGTGCATGCTAAAAACGCGTTTTCGCACAAATGCGTGCGCGGGTGCTAAAAAGAGCAGCATTGGCATGCTTAGCACGTCGTTTGGTAGAAATCCACGTGCGCGTTCTGCCAAAAGCACCATTTGCATGCACATCTTGTGGTTTTGCAGAAAACTTCATCCGCGTCTACCAAAAGATACATGTGCATGCTTAAAACGCGTTTTCGCACAAATCCGTGCGCGGGTGCTAAAAAGAGCAGCATCGGCATGCTTAGCACGTCGTTTGGTAGAAATCCACGTGCGCGTTCTGCAAAAAGCACCATTTGCATGCACATCTTGTGGTTTTGCAGAAAACTTCATCCGCGTCTACCAAAAGATGCATGTGCATGCTTAAAACGCGTTTTCGCACAAATGCGTGCACGGGTGCTAAAAAGAGCAGCATCGGCATGCTTAGCACGTCGTTTGGTAGAAATCCACGAGCGCGTTCTGCAAAAAGCACCATTTGCATGCACATCTTGTGGTTTTGCAGAAAACTTCATCCGCGTCTACCAAAAGATGCATGTGCATGCTTAAAACGCGTTTTCGCACAAATGCGTGCGCGGGTGCTAAAAAGAGCAGCATCGGCATGCTTAACACGTCGTTTGGTAGAAATCCACGTGCGCGTTCTGCCAAAAGCACCATTTGCATGCACATCTTGTGGTTTTGCAGAAAACTTCATCCGCGTCTACCAAAAGATGCATGTGCATGCTTAAAACGCGTTTTCGCACAAATGCGTGCGCGGGTGCTAAAAAGAGCAGCATCGGCATGCTTAACACGTCGTTTGGTAGAAATCCACGTGCGCGTTCTGCCAAAAGCACCATTTGCATGCACATCTTGTGGTTTTGCAGAAAACTTCATCCGCGTCTACCAAAAGATGCATGTGCATGCTTAAAACGCGTTTTCGCACAAATCCGTGCGCGGGTGCTAAAAAGAGCAGCATCGGCAAGCTTAGCACGTCGTTTGGTAGAAATCCACGTGCGCGTTCTGCAAAAAGCACCATTTGCATGCACATCTTGTGGTTTTGCAGAAAACTTCATCCGCGTCTACCAAAAGATGCATGTGCATGCTTAAAACGCGTTTTCGCACAAATGCGTGCGCGGGTGCTAAAAAGAGCAGCATCGGCATGCTTAGCACGTCGTTTGGTAGAAATCCACGTGCGCGTTCTGCAAAAAGCACCATTTGCATGCACATCTTGTGGTTTTGCAGAAAACTTCATCCGCGTCTACCAAAATATGCATGTGCATGCTTAAAACGCGTTTTCGCACAAATGCGTGCGCGGGTGCTAAAAATAGCAGCATCGGCATGCTTAGCACGTCGTTTGGTAGAAATCCACGTGCGCGTTCTGCAAAAAGCACCATTTGCATGCACATCTTGTAGTTTTGCAGAAAACTTCATCCGCGTCTTTTAAAAGATGCATGTGCATGCTTAAAACGCGTTTTCGCACAAATCCGTGCGCGGGTGCTAAAAAGAGCAGCATCGGCATGCTTAGCACGTCGTTTGGTAGAAATCCACGTGCGCGTTCTGCAAAAAGCACCATTTGCATGCACGTCTTGTGGTTTTGCAGAAAACTTCATCCGCGTCTAGCAAAAGATGCATGGGCATGCTTAAAACGCGTTTTCGCACAAATGCGTGCGCGGGTGCTAAAAAGAGCAGCATCGGCATGCTTAGCACGTCGTTTGGTAGAAATCCACGTGCGCGTTCTGCCAAAAGCACCATTTGCATGCACATCTTGTGGTTTTGCAGAAAACTTCATCCGCGTCTACCAAAAGATGCATGTGCATGCTTAAACGCGTTTTCGCACAAATCCGTGCGCGGGTGCTAAAAAGAGCAGCATCGGCAAGCTTAGCACGTCGTTTGGTAGAAATCCACGTGCGCGTTCTGCAAAAAGCACCATTTGCATGCACATCTTGTGGTTTTGCAGAAAACTTCATCCGCGTCTACCAAAAGATGCATGTGCATGCTTAAAACGCGTTTTCGCACAAATGCGTGCGCGGATGCTAAAAAGAGCAGCATCGGCATGCTTAGCACGTCGTTTGGTAGAAATCCACGTGCGCGTTCTGCAAAAAGCACCATTTGCATGCACATCTTGTGGTTTTGCAGAAAACTTCATCCGCGTCTACCAAAATATGCATGTGCATGCTTAAAACGCGTTTTCGCACAAATGCGTGCGCGGGTGCTAAAAATAGCAGCATCGGCATGCTTAGCACGTCGTTTGGTAGAAATCCACGTGCGCGTTCTGCAAAAAGCACCATTTGCATGCACATCTTGTAGTTTTGCAGAAAACTTCATCCGCGTCTTTTAAAAGATGCATGTGCATGCTTAAAACGCGTTTTCGCACAAATCCGTGCGCGGGTGCTAAAAAGAGCAGCATCGGCATGCTTAGCACGTCGTTTGGTAGAAATCCACGTGCGCGTTCTGCAAAAAGCACCATTTGCATGCACGTCTTGTGGTTTTGCAGAAAACTTCATCCGCGTCTAGCAAAAGATGCATGGGCATGCTTAAAACGCGTTTTCGCACAAATGCGTGCGCGGGTGTTAAAAAGAGCAGCATCGGCATGCTTAGCACGTCGTTTGGTAGAAATCCACGTGCGCGTTCTGCCAAAAGCACCATTTGCATGCACATCTTGTGGTTTTGCAGAAAACTTCATCCGCGTCTACCAAAAGATGCATGTGCATGCTTAAACGCGTTTTCGCACAAATCCGTGCGCGGGTGCTAAAAGAGCAGCATCGGCAAGCTTAGCACGTCGTTTGGTAGAAATCCACGTGCGCGTTCTGCAAAAAGCACCATTTGCATGCACATCTTGTGGTTTTGCAGAAAACTTCATCCGCGTCTACCAAAAGATGCATGTGCATGCTTAAAACGCGTTTTCGCACAAATGCGTGCGCGGGTGCTAAAAAGAGCAGCATCGGCATGCTTAGCACGTCGTTTGGTAAAAATCCACGTGCGCGTTCTGCAAAAAGCACCATTTGCATGCACATCTTGTGGTTTTGCAGAAAACTTCATCCGCGTCTACCAAAAGATGCATGTGCATGCTTAAAACGAGTTTTCGCACAAATGCGTGCGCGGGTGCTAAAAAGAGCAGCATCGGCATGCTTAGCACGTCGTTTGGTAGAAATCCACGTGCGCGTTCTGCAAAAAGCACCATTTGCATGCACATCTTGTGGTTTTGCAGAAAACTTCATCCGCGTCTACCAAAATATGCATGTGCATGCTTAAACGCGTTTCGCACAAATGCGTGCGCGGGTGCTAAAAATAGCAGCATCGGCATGCTTAGCACGTCGTTTGGTAGAAATCCACGTGAGCGTTCTGCAAAAAAGCACCATTTGCATGCACATCTTGTGGTTTTGCAGAAAACTTCATCCGCGTCTACCAAAAGATGCATGTGCATGCTTAAAACGCGTTTTCGCACAAATGCGTGCGCGGGTGCTAAAAAGAGCAGCATCGGCATGCTTAGCACGTCGTTTGGTAGAAATCCACGTGCGCGTTCTGCCAAAAGCACCATTTGCATGCACATCTTGTGGTTTTGCAGAAAACTTCATCCGCGTCTACCAAAAGATGCATGTGCATGCTTAAAACGCGTTTTCGCACAAATCCGTGCGCGGGTGCTAAAAAGAGCAGCATCGGCATGCTTAGCACGTCGTTTGGTAGAAATCCACGTGCGCGTTCTGCAAAAAGCACCATTTGCATGCACGTCTTGTGGTTTTGCAGAAAACTTCATCCGCGTCTACCAAAAGATGCATGGGCATGCTTAAAACGCGTTTTCGCACAAATGCGTGCGCGGGTGCTAAAAAGAGCAGCATCGGCATGCTTAGCACGTCGTTTGGTAGAAATCCACGTGCGCGTTCTGCCAAAAGCACCATTTGCATGCACATCTTGTGGTTTTGCAGAAAACTTCATCCGCGTCTACCAAAAGATGCATGTGCATGCTTAAAACGCGTTTTCGCACAAATCCGTGCGCGGGTGCTAAAAAGAGCAGCATCGGCAAGCTTAGCACGTCGTTTGGTAGAAATCCACGTGCGCGTTCTGCAAAAAGCACCATTTGCATGCACATCTTGTGGTTTTGCAGAAAACTTCATCCGCGTCTACCAAAAGATGCATGTGCATGCTTAAAACGCGTTTTCGCACAAATGCGTGCGCGGGTGCTAAAAAGAGCAGCATCGGCATGCTTAGCACGTCGTTTGGTAGAAATCCACGTGCGCGTTCTGCAAAAAGCACCATTTGCATGCACATCTTGTGGTTATGCAGAAAACTTCATCCGCGTCTACCAAAAGATGCATGAGCATGCTTAAAACGCGTTTTCGCACAAATGCGTGCGCGGGTGCTAAAAAGAGCAGCATCGGCATGCTTAGCACGTCGTTTGGTAGAAATCCACGTGCGCGTTCTGCCAAAAGCACCATTTGCATGCACATCTTGTGGTTTTGCAGAAAACTTCATCCGCGTCTACCAAAAGATGCATGTGCATGCTTAAAACGCGTTTTCGCACAAATCCGTGCGCGGGTGCTAAAAAGAGCAGCATCGGCATGCTTAGCACGTCGTTTGGTAGAAATCCACGTGCGCGTTCTGCAAAAAGCACCATTTGCATGCACATCTTGTGGTTTTGCAGAAAACTTCATCCGCGTCTACCAAAAGATGCATGTGCATGCTTAAAACGCGTTTTCGCACAAATCCGTGCGCGGGTGCTAAAAAGAGCAGCATCGGCATGCTTAGCACGTCGTTTGGTAGAAATCCACGTGCGCGTTCTGCAAAAAGCACCATTTGCATGCACATCTTGTGGTTTTGCAGAAAAACTTCATCCGCGTCTACCAAAAGATGCATGTGCATGCTTAAAACGCGTTTCGCACAAATGCGTGCGCGGGTGCTAAAAAGAGCAGCATCGGCATGCTTAGCACGTCGTTTGGTAGAAATCCACGTGCGCGTTCTGCCAAAAGCACCATTTGCATGCACATCTTGTGGTTTTGCAGAAAACTTCATCCGCGTCTACCAAAAGATGCATGTGCATGCTTAAAACGCGTTTTCGCACAAATGCGTGCGCGGGTGCTAAGAAGAGCAGCATCGGCATGCTTAGCACGTCGTTTGGTAAAAATTCACGTGCGCGTTCTGCCAAAAGCACCATTTGCATGCACATCTTGTGGTTTTGCAGAAAACTTCATCCGCGTCTACCAAAAGATGCATGTGCATGCTTAAAACGCGTTTTCGCACAAATGCGTGCGCGGGTGCTAAAAAGAGCAGCATCGGCATGCTTAGCACGTCGTTTGGTAGAAATCCACGTGCGCGTTCTGCAAAAAGCACCATTTGCATGCACATCTTGTGGTTTTGCAGAAAACTTCATCCGCGTCTACCAAAAGATGCATGTGCATGCTTAAAACGCGTTTTCGCACAAATGCGTGCGCGGGTGCTAAAAAGTGCAGCATCGGCATGCTTAGCACGTCGTTTGGTAGAAATCCACGTGCGCGTTCTGCAAAAAGCACCATTTGCATGCACATCTTGTGGTTTTGCAGAAAACTTCATCCGCGTCTACCAAAAGATGCATGTGCATGCTTAAAACGCGTTTTCGCACAAATGCGTGCGCGGGTGCTAAGAAGAGCAGCATCGGCATGCTTAGCACGTCGTTTGGTAGAAATCCACGTGCGCGTTCTGCCAAAAGCACCATTTGCATGCACATCTTGTGGTTTTGCAGAAAACTTCATCCGCGTCTACCAAAAGATGCATGTGCATGCTTAAAACGCGTTTTCGCACAAATCCGTGCGCGGGTGCTAAAAAGAGCAGCATCGGCATGCTTAGCACGTCGTTTGGTAGAAATCCACGTGCGCGTTCTGCAAAAAGCACCATTTGCATGCACATCTTGTGGTTTTGCAGAAAACTTCATCCGCGTCTACCAAAAGATGCATGTGCATGCTTAAAACGCGTTTTCGCACAAATGCGTGAGCGGGTGCTAAAAAGAGCAGCATTGGCATGCTTAGCACGTCGTTTGGTAGAAATCCACGTGCGCGTTCTGCCAAAAGCACCATTTGCATGCACATCTTGTGGTTTTGCAGAAAACTTCATCCGCGTCTACCAAAAGATGCATGTGCATGCTTAAAACGCGTTTTCGCACAAATCCGTGCGCGGGTGCTAAAAAGAGCAGCATCGGCATGCTTAGCACGTCGTTTGGTAGAAATCCACGTGCGCGTTCTGCCAAAAGCACCATTTGCATGCACATCTTGTGGTTTTGCAGAAAACTTCATCCGCGTCTACCAAAAGATGCATGTGCATGCTTAAAACGCGTTTTCGCACAAATCCGTGCGCGGGTGCTAAAAAGAGCAGCATCGGCATGCTTAGCACGTCGTTTGGTAGAAATCCACGTGCGCGTTCTGCAAAAAGCACCATTTGCATGCACGTCTTGTGGTTTTGCAGAAAACTTCATCCGCGTCTACCAAAAGATGCATGGGCATGCTTAAAACGCGTTTTCGCACAAATGCGTGCGCGGGTGCTAAAAAGAGCAGCATCGGCATGCTTAGCACGTCGTTTGGTAGAAATCCACGTGCGCGTTCTGCCAAAAGCACCATTTGCATGCACATCTTGTGGTTTTGCAGAAAACTTCATCCGCGTCTACCAAAAGATGCATGTGCATGCTTAAAACGCGTTTTCGCACAAATCCGTGCGCGGGTGCTAAAAAGAGCAGCATCGGCAAGCTTAGCACGTCGTTTGGTAGAAATCCACGTGCGCGTTCTGCAAAAAGCACCATTTGCATGCACATCTTGTGGTTTTGCAGAAAACTTCATCCGCGTCTACCAAAAGATGCATGTGCATGCTTAAAACGCGTTTTCGCACAAATGCGTGCGCGGGTGCTAAAAAGAGCAGCATCGGCATGCTTAGCACGTCGTTTGGTAGAAATCCACGTGCGCGTTCTGCAAAAAGCACCATTTGCATGCACATCTTGTGGTTTTGCAGAAAACTTCATCCGCGTCTACCAAAAGATGCATGTGCATGCTTAAAACGCGTTTTCGCACAAATGCGTGCGCGGGTGCTAAAAAGAGCAGCATCGGCATGCTTAGCACGTCGTTTGGTAGAAATCCACGTGCGCGTTTTGCAAAAAGCACCATTTGCATGCACATCTTGTGGTTTTGCAGAAAACTTCATCCGCGTCTACCAAAAGATGCATGTGCATGCTTAAAACGCGTTCTCGCACAAATGCGTGCGCGGGTGCTAAAAAGAGCAGATCGGCATGCTTAGCACGTCGTTTGGTAGAAATCCACGTGCGCGTTCTGCAAAAAGCACCATTTGCATGCACATCTTGTGGTTTTGCAGAAAACTTCATCCGCGTCTACCAAAAGATGCATGTGCATGCTTAAAACGCGTTTTCGCACAAATCCGTGCGCGGGTGCTAAACGAGCAGCATCGGCATGCTTAGCACGTCGTTTGGTAGAAATCCACGTGCGCGTTCTGCAAAAAGCACCATTTGCATGCACATCTTGTGGTTTTGCAGAAAACTTCATCCGCGTCTACCAAAAGATGCATGTGCATGCTTAAAACGCGTTTTCGCACAAATCCGTGCGCGGGTGCTAAAAAGAGCAGCATCGGCAAGCTTAGCACGTCGTTTGGTAGAAATCCACGTGCGCGTTCTGCAAAAAGCACCATTTGCATGCACATCTTGTGGTTTTGCAGAAAACTTCATCCGCGTCTACCAAAAGATGCATGTGCATGCTTAAAACGCGTTTTCGCACAAATGCGGGCGCGGGTGCTAAAAAGAGCAGCATCGGCATGCTTAGCACGTCGTTTGGTAGAAATCCACGTGCGCGTTCTGCAAAAAGCACCATTTGCATGCACATCTTGTGGTTTTGCAGAAAACTTCATCCGCGTCTACCAAAAGATGCATGTGCATGCTTAACACGCGTTTTCGCACAAATGCGTGCGCGGGTGCTAAAAAGAGCAGCATCGGCATGCTTAGCACGTCGTTTGGTAGAAATCCACGTGCGCGTTTTGCAAAAAGCACCATTTGCATGCACATCTTGTGGTTTTGCAGAAAACTTCATCCGCGTCTACCAAAAGATGCATGTGCATGCTTAAAACGCGTTCTCGCACAAATGCGTGCGCGGGTGCTAAAAAGAGCAGCATCGGCATGCTTAGCACGTCGTTTGGTAGAAATCCACGTGCGCGTTCTGCAAAAAGCACCATTTGCATGCACATCTTGTGGTTTTGCAGAAAACTTCATCCGCGTCTACCAAAAGATGCATGTGCATGCTTAAAACGCGTTTTCGCACAAATCCGTGCGCGGGTGCTAAAAAGAGCAGCATCGGCATGCTTAGCAAGTCGTTTGGTAGAAATCCACGTGCGCGTTCTGCAAAAAGCACCATTTGCATGCACATCTTGTGGTTTTGCAGAAAACTTCATCCGCGTCTACCAAAAGATGCATGTGCATGCTTAAAACGCGTTTTCGCACAAATGCGTGCGCGGGTGCTAAAAAGAGCAGCATCGGCATGCTTAGCACGTCGTTTGGTAGAAATCCACGAGCGCGTTCTGCAAAAAGCACCATTTGCATGCACATCTTGTGGTTTTGCAGAAAACTTCATCCGCGTCTACCAAAAGATGCATGTGCATGCTTAAAACGCGTTTTCGCACAAATGCGTGCGCGGGTGCTAAAAAGAGCAGCATCAGCATGCTTAGCACGTCGTTTGGTAGAAATCCACGTGCGCGTTCTGCCAAAAGCACCATTCGCATGCACATCTTGTGGTTTTGCAGAAAACTTCATCCGCGTCTACCAAAAGATGCATGTGCATGCTTAAAACGCGTTTTCGCACAAATGCGTGTGCGGGTGCTAAAAAGAGCAGCATCGGCATGCTTAGCACGTCGTTTGGTAGAAATCCACGAGCGCGTTCTGCAAAAAGCACCATTTGCATGCACATCTTGTGGTTTTGCAGAAAACGTCATCCGCGTCTACCAAAAGATGCATGTGCATGCTTAAAACGCGTTTTCGCACAAATGCGTGCGCGGGTGCTAAAAAGAGCAGCATCGGCATGCTTAGCACGTCGTTTGGTAGAAATCCACGTGCGCGTTCTGCCAAAAGCACCATTTGCATGCACATCTTGTGGTTTTGCAGAAAACTTCATCCGCGTCTACCAAAAGATGCATGTGCATGCTTAAAACGCGTTTTCGCACAAATGCGTGCGCGGGTGCTAAAAAGTGCAGCATCGGCATGCTTAGCACGTCGTTTGGTAGAAATCCACGTGCGCGTTCTGCAAAAAGCACCATTTGCATGCACATCTTGTGGTTTTGCAGAAAACTTCATCCGCGTCTACCAAAAGATGCATGTGCTTGCTTAAAACGCGTTTTCGCACAAATGCGTGCGCGGGTGCTAAGAAGAGCAGCATCGGCATGCTTAGCACGTCGTTTGGTAGAAATCCACGTGCGCGTTCTGCCAAAAGCACCATTTGCATGCACATCTTGTGGTTTTGCAGAAAACTTCATCCGCGTCTACCAAAAGATGCATGTGCATGCTTAAAACGCGTTTTCGCACAAATCCGTGCGCGGGTGCTAAAAAGAGCAGCATCGGCATGCTTAGCACGTCGTTTGGTAGAAATCCACGTGCGCGTTCTGCCAAAAGCACCATTTGCATGCACATCTTGTGGTTTTGCAGAAAACTTCATCCGCGTCTACCAAAAGATGCATGTGCATGCTTAAAACGCGTTTTCGCACAAATCCGTGCGCGGGTGCTAAAAAGAGCAGCATCGGCATGCTTAGCACGTCGTTTGGTAGAAATCCACGTGCGCGTTCTGCAAAAAGCACCATTTGCATGCACGTCTCGTGGTTTTGCAGAAAACTTCATCCGCGTCTACCAAAAGATGCATGGGCATGCTTAAAACGCGTTTTCGCACAAATGCGTGCGCGGGTGCTAAAAAGAGCAGCATCGGCATGCTTAGCACGTCGTTTGGTAGAAATCCACGTGCGCGTTCTGCCAAAAGCACCATTTGCATGCACATCTTGTGGTTTTGCAGAAAACTTCATCCGCGTCTACCAAAAGATGCATGTGCATGCTTAAAACGCGTTTTCGCACAAATGCGTGCGCGGGTGCTAAAAAGAGCAGCATCGGCAAGCTTAGCACGTCGTTTGGTAGAAATCCACGTGCGCGTTCTGCAACAAGCACCATTTGCATGCACATCTTGTGGTTTTGCAGAAAACTTCATCCGCGTCTACCAAAAGATGCATGTGCATGCTTAAAACGCGTTTTCGCACAAATCCGTGCGCGGGTGCTAAAAAGAGCAGCATCGGCATGCTTAGCACGTCGTTTGGTAGAAATCCACGTGCGCGTTCTGCAAAAAGCACCACTTGCATGCACATCTTGTGGTTTTGCAGAAAACTTCATCCGCGTCTACCAAAAGATGCATGTGCATGCTTAAAACGCGTTTTCGCACAAATGCGTGCGCGGGTGCTAAAAAGAGCAGCATCGGCATGCTTAGCACGTCGTTTGGTAGAAATCCACGAGCGCGTTCTGCAAAAAGCACCATTTGCATGCACATCTTGTGGTTTTGCAGAAAACTTCATCCGCGTCTACCAAAAGATGCATGCGCATGCTTAAAACGCGTTTTCGCACAAATGCGTGCGCGGGTGCTAAAAAGAGCAGCATCAGCATGCTTAGCACGTCGTTTGGTAGAAATCCACGTGCGCGTTCTGCCAAAAGCACCATTTGCATGCACATCTTGTGGTTTTGCAGAAAACTTCATCCGCGTCTACCAAAAGATGCATGTGCTTGCTTAAAACGCGTTTTCGCACAAATGCGTGTGCGGGTGCTAAAAAGAGCAGCATCGGCATGCTTAGCACGTCGTTTGGTAGAAATCCACGAGCGCGTTCTGCAAAAAGCACCATTTGCATGCACATCTTGTGGTTTTGCAGAAAACGTCATCCGCGTCTACCAAAAGATGCATGTGCATGCTTAAAACGCGTTTTCGCACAAACGCGTGCGCGGGTGCTAAAAAGAGCACCATCGGCATGCTTAGCACGTCGTTTGGTAGAAATCCACGTGCGCGTTCGGCCAAAAGCACCATTTGCATGCACATCTTGTGGTTTTGCAGAAAACTTCATCCGCGTCTACCAAAAGATGCATGTGCATGCTTAAAACGCGTTTTCGCACAAATGCGTGCGCGGGTGCTAAAAAGTGCAGCATCGGCATGCTTAGCTCGTCGTTTGGTAGAAATCCACGTGCGCGTTCTGCAAAAAGCACCATTTGCATGCACATCTTGTGGTTTTGCAGAAAACTTCATCCGCGTCTACCAAAAGATGCATGTGCATGCTTAAAACGCGTTTTCGCTCAAATGCGTGCGCGGGTGCTAAGAAGAGCAGCATCGGCATGCTTAGCACGTCGTTTGGTAGAAATCCACGTGCGCGTTCTGCCAAAAGCACCATTTGCATGCACATCTTGTGGTTTTGCAGAAAACTTCATCCGCGTCTACCAAAAGATGCATGTGCATGCTTAAAACGCGTTTTCGCACAAATCCGTGCGCGGGTGCTAAAAAGAGCAGCATCGGCATGCTTAGCACGTCGTTTGGTAGAAATCCACGTGCGCGTTCTGCAAAAAGCACCATTTGCATGCACATCTTGTGGTTTTGCAGAAAACTTCATCCGCGTCTACCAAAAGATGCATGTGCATGCTTAAAACGCGTTTTCGCACAAATCCGTGCGCGGGTGCTAAAAAGAGCAGCATCGGCATGCTTAGCACGTCGTTTGGTAGAAATCCACGTGCGCGTTCTGCAAAAAGCACCATTTGCATGCACGTCTTGTGGTTTTGCAGAAAACTTCATCCGCGTCTACCAAAAGATGCATGGGCATGCTTAAAACGCGTTTTCGCACAAATGCGTGCGCGGGTGCTAAAAAGAGCAGCATCGGCATGCTTAGCACGTCGTTTGGTAGAAATCCACGTGCGCGTTCTGCCAAAAGCACCATTTGCATGCACATCTTGTGGTTTTGCAGAAAACTTCATCCGCGTCTACCAAAAGATGCATGTGCATGCTTAAAACGCGTTTTCGCACAAATGCGTGCGCGGGTGCTAAAAAGAGCAGCATCGGCATGCTTAGCACGTCGTTTGGTAGAAATCCACGAGCGCGTTCTGCAAAAAGCACCATTTGCATGCACATCTTGTGGTTTTGCAGAAAACTTCATCCGCGTCTACCAAAAGATGCATGCGCATGCTTAAAACGCGTTTTCGCACAAATGCGTGCGCGGGTGCTAAAAAGAGCAGCATCAGCATGCTTAGCACGTCGTTTGGTAGAAATCCACGTGCGCGTTCTGCCAAAAGCACCATTTGCATGCACATCTTGTGGTTTTGCAGAAAACTTCATCCGCGTCTACCAAAAGATGCATGTGCTTGCTTAAAACGCGTTTTCGCACAAATGCGTGTGCGGGTGCTAAAAAGAGCAGCATCGGCATGCTTAGCACGTCGTTTGGTAGAAATCCACGAGCGCGTTCTGCAAAAAGCACCATTTGCATGCACATCTTGTGGTTTTGCAGAAAACGTCATCCGCGTCTACCAAAAGATGCATGTGCATGCTTAAAACGCGTTTTCGCACAAACGCGTGCGCGGGTGCTAAAAAGAGCACCATCGGCATGCTTAGCACGTCGTTTGGTAGAAATCCACGTGCGCGTTCGGCCAAAAGCACCATTTGCATGCACATCTTGTGGTTTTGCAGAAAACTTCATCCGCGTCTACCAAAAGATGCATGTGCATGCTTAAAACGCGTTTTCGCACAAATGCGTGCGCGGGTGCTAAAAAGTGCAGCATCGGCATGCTTAGCTCGTCGTTTGGTAGAAATCCACGTGCGCGTTCTGCAAAAAGCACCATTTGCATGCACATCTTGTGGTTTTGCAGAAAACTTCATCCGCGTCTACCAAAAGATGCATGTGCATGCTTAAAACGCGTTTTCGCTCAAATGCGTGCGCGGGTGCTAAGAAGAGCAGCATCGGCATGCTTAGCACGTCGTTTGGTAGAAATCCACGTGCGCGTTCTGCCAAAAGCACCATTTGCATGCACATCTTGTGGTTTTGCAGAAAACTTCATCCGCGTCTACCAAAAGATGCATGTGCATGCTTAAAACGCGTTTTCGCACAAATCCGTGCGCGGGTGCTAAAAAGAGCAGCATCGGCATGCTTAGCACGTCGTTTGGTAGAAATCCACGTGCGCGTTCTGCAAAAAGCACCATTTGCATGCACATCTTGTGGTTTTGCAGAAAACTTCATCCGCGTCTACCAAAAGATGCATGTGCATGCTTAAAACGCGTTTTCGCACAAATCCGTGCGCGGGTGCTAAAAAGAGCAGCATCGGCATGCTTAGCACGTCGTTTGGTAGAAATCCACGTGCGCGTTCTGCAAAAAGCACCATTTGCATGCACGTCTTGTGGTTTTGCAGAAAACTTCATCCGCGTCTACCAAAAGATGCATGGGCATGCTTAAAACGCGTTTTCGCACAAATGCGTGCGCGGGTGCTAAAAAGAGCAGCATCGGCATGCTTAGCACGTCGTTTGGTAGAAATCCACGTGCGCGTTCTGCCAAAAGCACCATTTGCATGCACATCTTGTGGTTTTGCAGAAAACTTCATCCGCGTCTACCAAAAGATGCATGTGCATGCTTAAAACGCGTTTTCGCACAAATCCGTGCGCGGGTGCTAAAAAGAGCAGCATCGGCAAGCTTAGCACGTCGTTTGGTAGAAATCCACGTGCGCGTTCTGCAAAAAGCACCATTTGCATGCACATCTTGTGGTTTTGCAGAAAACTTCATCCGCGTCTACCAAAAGATGCATGTGCATGCTTAAAACGCGTTTTCGCACAAATGCGTGCGCGGGTGCTAAAAAGAGCAGCATCGGCATGCTTAGCACGTCGTTTGGTAGAAATCCACGTGCGCGTTCTGCAAAAAGCACCATTTGCATGCACATCTTGTGGTTTTGCAGAAAACTTCATCCGCGTCTACCAAAAGATGCATGTGCATGCTTAAAACGCGTTTTCGCACAAATGCGTGCGCGGGTGCTAAAAAGAGCAGCATCGGCATGCTTAGCACGTCGTTTGGTAGAAATCCACGTGCGCGTTCTGCAAAAAGCACCATTTGCATGCACATCTTGTGGTTTTGCAGAAAACTTCATCCGCGTCTACCAAAAGATGCATGTGCATGCTTAAAACGCGTTTTCGCACAAATCCGTGCGCGGGTGCTAAAAAGAGCAGCATCGGCATGCTTAGCACGTCGTTTGGTAGAAATCTACGTGCGCCTTCTGCAAAAAGCACCATTTGCATGCACATCTTGTGGTTTTGCAGAAAACTTCATCCGCGTCTACCAAAAGATGCATGTGCATGCTTAAAACGCGTTTTCGCACAAATCCGTGCGCGGGTGCTAAAAAGAGCAGCATCGGCAAGCTTAGCACGTCGTTTGGTAGAAATCCACGTGCGCGTTCTGCAAAAAGCACCATTTGCATGCACATCTTGTGGTTTTGCAGAAAACTTCATCCGCGTCTACCAAATGATGCATGTGCATGCTTAAAACGCGTTTTCGCACAAATGCGGGCGCGGGTGGTAAAAAGAGCAGCATCGGCATGCTTAGCACGTCGTTTGGTAGAAATCCACGTGCGCGTTCTGCAAAAAGCACCATTTGCATGCACATCTTGTGGTTTTGCAGAAAACTTCATCCGCGTCTACCAAAAGATGCATGTGCATGCTTAAAACGCGTTTTCGCACAAATGCGTGCGCGGGTGCTAAAAAGAGCAGCATCGGCATGCTTAGCGCGTCGTTTGGTAGAAATCCACGTGCGCGTTTTGCAAAAAGCACCATTTGCATGCACATCTTGTGGTTTTGCAGAAAACTTCATCCGCGTCTACCAAAAGATGCATGTGCATGCTTAAAACGCGTTCTCGCACAAATGCGTGCGCGGGTGCTAAAAAGAGCAGCATCGGCATGCTTAGCACGTCGTTTGGTAGAAATCCACGTGCGCGTTCTGCCAAAAGCACCATTTGCATGCACATCTTGTGGTTTTGCAGAAAACTTCATCCGCGTCTACCAAAAGATGCATGTGCATGCTTAAAACGCGTTTTCGCACAAATGCGTGTGCGGGTGCTAAAAAGAGCAGCATCGGCATGCTTAGCACGTCGTTTGGTAGAAATCCACGAGCGCGTTCTGCAAAAAGCACCATTTGCATGCACATCTTGTGGTTTTGCAGAAAACGTCATCCGCGTCTACCAAAAGATGCATGTGCATGCTTAAAACGCGTTTTCGCACAAAT
The DNA here is from genome assembly GCF_023375885.2 of Dermacentor andersoni. Lineage (NCBI taxonomy): Eukaryota > Metazoa > Arthropoda > Arachnida > Ixodida > Ixodidae > Dermacentor > Dermacentor andersoni. The sequence continues at coordinate 167,714 of NW_027314861.1, read as the reverse complement.
GCGTGCGCGGGTGCTAAAAAGAGCAGCATCGGCATGCTTAGCGCGTCGTTTGGTAGAAATCCACGTGCGCGTTCTGCCAAAAGCACCATTTGCATGCACATCTTGTGGTTTTGCAGAAAACTTCATCCGCGTCTACCAAAAGATGCATGTGCATGCTTAAAACGCGTTTTCGCACAAATCCGTGCGCGGGTGCTAAAAAGAGCAGCATCGGCATGCTTAGCACGTCGTTTGGTAGAAATCCACGTGCGCGTTCTGCAAAAAGCACCATTTGCATGCACATCTTGTGGTTTTGCAGAAAACTTCATCCGCGTCTACCAAAAGATGCATGTGCATGCTTAAAACGCGTTTTCGCACAAATGCGTGCGCGGGTGCTAAAAAGAGCAGCATTGGCATGCTTAGCACGTCGTTTGGTAGAAATCCACGTGCGCGTTCTGCCAAAAGCACCATTTGCATGCACATCTTGTGGTTTTGCAGAAAACTTCATCCGCGTCTACCAAAAGATGCATGTGCATGCTTAAAACGCGTTTTCGCACAAATCCGTGCGCGGGTGCTAAAAAGAGCAGCATCGGCATGCTTAGCACGTCGTTTGGTAGAAATCCACGTGCGCGTTCTGCAAAAAGCACCATTTGCATGCACGTCTTGTGGTTTTGCAGAAAACTTCATCCGCGTCTACCAAAAGATGCATGGGCATGCTTAAAACGCGTTTTCGCACAAATGCGTGCGCAGGTGCTAAAAAGAGCAGCATCGGCATGCTTAGCACGTCGTTTGGTAGAAATCCACGTGCGCGTTCTGCCAAAAGCACCATTTGCATGCACATCTTGTGGTTTTGCAGAAAACTTCATCCGCGTCTACCAAAAGATGCATGTGCATGCTTAAAACGCGTTTTCGCACAAATCCGTGCGCGGGTGCTAAAAAGAGCAGCATCGGCAAGCTTAGCACGTCGTTTGGTAGAAATCCACGTGCGCGTTCTGCAAAAAGCACCATTTGCATGCACATCTTGTGGTTTTGCAGAAAACTTCATCCGCGTCTACCAAAAGATGCATGTGCATGCTTAAAACGCGTTTTCGCACAAATGCGTGCGCGGGTGCTAAAAAGAGCAGCATCGGCATGCTTAGCGCGTCGTTTGGTAGAAATCCACGTGCGCGTTTTGCAAAAAGCACCATTTGCATGCACATCTTGTGGTTTTGCAGAAAACTTCATCCGCGTCTACCAAAAGATGCATGTGCATGCTTAAAACGCGTTCTCGCACAAATGCGTGCGCGGGTGCTAAAAAGAGCAGCATCGGCATGCTTAGCACGTCGTTTGGTAGAAATCCACGTGCGCGTTCTGCCAAAAGCACCATTTGCATGCACATCTTGTGGTTTTGCAGAAAACTTCATCCGCGTCTACCAAAAGATGCATGTGCATGCTTAAAACGCGTTTTCGCACAAATGCGTGTGCGGGTGCTAAAAAGAGCAGCATCGGCATGCTTAGCACGTCGTTTGGTAGAAATCCACGAGCGCGTTCTGCAAAAAGCACCATTTGCATGCACATCTTGTGGTTTTGCAGAAAACGTCATCCGCGTCTACCAAAAGATGCATGTGCATGCTTAAAACGCGTTTTCGCACAAATGCGTGCGCGGGTGCTAAAAAGAGCAGCATCGGCATGCTTAGCGCGTCGTTTGGTAGAAATCCACGTGCGCGTTCTGCCAAAAGCACCATTTGCATGCACATCTTGTGGTTTTGCAGAAAACTTCATCCGCGTCTACCAAAAGATGCATGTGCATGCTTAAAACGCGTTTTCGCACAAATCCGTGCGCGGGTGCTAAAAAGAGCAGCATCGGCATGCTTAGCACGTCGTTTGGTAGAAATCCACGTGCGCGTTCTGCAAAAAGCACCATTTGCATGCACATCTTGTGGTTTTGCAGAAAACTTCATCCGCGTCTACCAAAAGATGCATGTGCATGCTTAAAACGCGTTTTCGCACAAATGCGTGCGCGGGTGCTAAAAAGAGCAGCATTGGCATGCTTAGCACGTCGTTTGGTAGAAATCCACGTGCGCGTTCTGCCAAAAGCACCATTTGCATGCACATCTTGTGGTTTTGCAGAAAACTTCATCCGCGTCTACCAAAAGATGCATGTGCATGCTTAAAACGCGTTTTCGCACAAATCCGTGCGCGGGTGCTAAAAAGAGCAGCATCGGCATGCTTAGCACGTCGTTTGGTAGAAATCCACGTGCGCGTTCTGCAAAAAGCACCATTTGCATGCACGTCTTGTGGTTTTGCAGAAAACTTCATCCGCGTCTACCAAAAGATGCATGGGCATGCTTAAAACGCGTTTTCGCACAAATGCGTGCGCAGGTGCTAAAAAGAGCAGCATCGGCATGCTTAGCACGTCGTTTGGTAGAAATCCACGTGCGCGTTCTGCCAAAAGCACCATTTGCATGCACATCTTGTGGTTTTGCAGAAAACTTCATCCGCGTCTACCAAAAGATGCATGTGCATGCTTAAAACGCGTTTTCGCACAAATCCGTGCGCGGGTGCTAAAAAGAGCAGCATCGGCAAGCTTAGCACGTCGTTTGGTAGAAATCCACGTGCGCGTTCTGCAAAAAGCACCATTTGCATGCACATCTTGTGGTTTTGCAGAAAACTTCATCCGCGTCTACCAAAAGATGCATGTGCATGCTTAAAACGCGTTTTCGCACAAATGCGTGCGCAGGTGCTAAAAAGAGCAGCATCGGCAAGCTTAGCACGTCGTTTGGTAGAAATCCACGTGCGCGTTCTGCAAAAAGCACCATTTGCATGCACGTCTTGTGGTTTTGCAGAAAACTTCATCCGCGTCTACCAAAAGATGCATGGGCATGCTTAAAACGCGTTTTCGCACAAATGCGTGCGCAGGTGCTAAAAAGAGCAGCATCGGCATGCTTAGCACGTCGTTTGGTAGAAATCCACGTGCGCGTTCTGCAAAAAGCACCATTTGCATGCACATCTTGTGGTTTTGCAGAAAACTTCATCCGCGTCTACCAAAAGATGCATGTGCATGCTTAAAACGCGTTTTCGCACAAATACGTGCGCGGGTGCTAAAAAGAGCAGCATCGGCATGCTTAGCACGTCGTTTGGTAGAAATCCACGTGCGCGTTTTGCAAAAAGCACCATTTGCATGCACATCTTGTGGTTTTGCAGAAAACTTCATCCGCGTCTACCAAAAGATGCATGTGCATGCTTAAAACGCGTTCTCGCACAAATGCGTGCGCGGGTGCTAAAAAGAGCAGATCGGCATGCTTAGCACGTCGTTTGGTAGAAATCCACGTGCGCGTTCTGCAAAAAGCACCATTTGCATGCACATCTTGTGGTTTTGCAGAAAACTTCATCCGCGTCTACCAAAAGGTGCATGTGCATGCTTAAAACGCGTTTTCGCACAAATCCGTGCGCGGGTGCTAAAAAGAGCAGCATCGGCATGCTTAGCACGTCGTTTGGTAGAAATCCACGTGCGCGTTCTGCAAAAAGCACCATTTGCATGCACATCTTGTGGTTTTGCAGAAAACTTCATCCGCGTCTACCAAAAGATGCATGTGCATGCTTAAAACGCGTTTTCGCACAAATCCGTGCGCGGGTGCTAAAAAGAGCAGCATCGGCAAGCTTAGCACGTCGTTTGGTAGAAATCCACGTGCGCGTTCTGCAAAAAAGCACCATTTGCATGCACATCTTGTGGTTTTGCAGAAAACTTCATCCGCGTCTACCAAAAGATGCATGTGCATGCTTAAAACGCGTTTTCGCACAAATGCGGGCGCGGGTGCTAAAAAGAGCAGCATCGGCATGCTTAGCACGTCGTTTGGTAGAAATCCACGTGCGCGTTCTGCAAAAAGCACCATTTGCATGCACATCTTGTGGTTTTGCAGAAAACTTCATCCGCGTCTACCAAAAGATGCATGTGCATGCTTAAAACGCGTTTTCGCACAAATGCGTGCGCGGGTGCTAAAAAGAGCAGCATCGGCATGCTTAGCACGTCGTTTGGTAGAAATCCACGTGCGCGTTTTGCAAAAAGCACCATTTGCATGCACATCTTGTGGTTTTGCAGAAAACTTCATCCGCGTCTACCAAAAGATGCATGTGCATGCTTAAAACGCGTTCTCGCACAAATGCGTGCGCGGGTGCTAAAAAGAGCAGCATCGGCATGCTTAGCACGTCGTTTGGTAGAAATCCACGTGCGCGTTCTGCAAAAAGCACCATTTGCATGCACATCTTGTGGTTTTGCAGAAAACTTCATCCGCGTCTACCAAAAGATGCATGTGCATGCTTAAAACGCGTTTTCGCACAAATCCGTGCGCGGGTGCTAAAAAGAGCAGCATCGGCATGCTTAGCACGTCGTTTGGTAGAAATCCACGTGCGCGTTCTGCAAAAAGCACCATTTGCATGCACATCTTGTGGTTTTGCAGAAAACTTCATCCGCGTCTACCAAAAGATGCATGTGCATGCTTAAAACGCGTTTTCGCACAAATGCGTGCGCGGGTGCTAAAAAGAGCAGCATCGGCATGCTTAGCACGTCGTTTGGTAGAAATCCACGAGCGCGTTCTGCAAAAAGCACCATTTGCATGCACATCTTGTGGTTTTGCAGAAAACTTCATCCGCGTCTACCAAAAGATGCATGTGCATGCTTAAAACGCGTTTTCGCACAAATGCGTGCGCGGGTGCTTAAAAGAGCAGCATCAGCATGCTTAGCACGTCGTTTGGTAGAAATCCACGTGCGCGTTCTGCCAAAAGCACCATTTGCATGCACATCTTGTGGTTTTGCAGAAAACTTCATCCGCGTCTACCAAAAGATGCATGTGCATGCTTAAAACGCGTTTTCGCACAAATGCGTGTGCGGGTGCTAAAAAGAGCAGCATCGGCATGCTTAGCACGTCGTTTGGTAGAAATCCACGAGCGCGTTCTGCAAAAAGCACCATTTGCATGCACATCTTGTGGTTTTGCAGAAAACGTCATCCGCGTCTCCCAAAAGATGCATGTGCATGCTTAAAACGCGTTTTCGCACAAATGCGTGCGCGGGTGCTAAAAAGAGCAGCATCGGCATGCTTAGCACGTCGTTTGGTAGAAATCCACGTGCGCGTTCTGCCAAAAGCACCATTTGCATGCACATCTTGTGGTTTTGCAGAAAACTTCATCCGCGTCTACCAAAAGATGCATGTGCATGCTTAAAACGCGTTTTCGCACAAATCCGTGCGCGGGTGCTAAAAAGAGCAGCATCGGCATGCTTAGCACGTCGTTTGGTAGAAATCCACGTGCGCGTTCTGCAAAAAGCACCATTTGCATGCACATCTTGTGGTTTTGCAGAAAACTTCATCCGCGTCTACCAAAAGATGCATGTGCATGCTTAAAACGCGTTTTCGCACAAATCCGTGCGCGGGTGCTAAAAAGAGCAGCATCGGCATGCTTAGCACGTCGTTTGGTAGAAATCCACGAGCGCGTTCTGCAAAAAACACGATTTGCATGCACATCTTGTGGTTTTGCAGAAAACTTCATCCGCGTCTACCAAAAGATGCATGTGCATGCTTAAAACGCGTTTTCGCACAAATGCGTGCGCGAGTGCTAAAAAGAGCAGCATCGGCATGCTTAGCACGTCGTTTGGTAGAAATCCACGTGCGCGTTCTGCCAAAAGCACCATTTGCATGCACATCTTGTGGTTTTGCAGAAATCTTCATCCGCGTCTACCAAAAGATGCATGTGCATGCTTAAAACGCGTTTTCGCACAAATGCGTGCGCGGGTGCTAAAAAGAGCAGCATCGGCATGCTTAACACGTCGTTTGGTAGAAATCCACGTGCGCGTTCTGCCAAAAGCACCATTTGCATGCACATCTTGTGGTTTTGCAGAAAACTTCATCCGCGTCTACCAAAAGATGCATGTGCATGCTTAAAACGCGTTTTCGCACAAATCCGTGCGCGGGTGCTAAAAAGAGCAGCATTGGCATGCTTAGCGCGTCGTTTGGTAACAATCCACGTGCGCGTTCCGCCAAAAGCACCATTTGCATGCACATCTTGTGGTTTTGCAGAAAACTTCATCCGCGTCTACCAAAAGATGCATGTGCATGCTTAAAACGCGTTTTCGCACAAATCCGTGCGCGGGTGCTAAAAAGAGCAGCATCGGCAAGCTTAGCACGTCGTTTGGTAGAAATCCACGTGCGCGTTCTGCAAAAAGCACCATTTGCATGCACATCTTGTGCTTTTGCAGAAAACTTCATCCGCGTCTACCAAAAGATGCATGTGCATGCTTAAAACGCGTTTTCGCACAAATGCGTGCGCGGGTGCTAAAAAGAGCAGCATCGTCATGCTTAGCACGTCGTTTGGTAGAAATCCACGTGCGCGTTCTGCAAAAAGCACCATTTGCATGCACATCTTGTGGTTTTGCAGAAAACTTCATCCGCGTCTACCAAAAGATGCATGTGCATGCTTAAAACGCGTTTTCGCACAAATGCGTGCGCGGGTGCTAAGAAGAGCAGCATCGGCATGCTTAGCACGTTGTTTGGTAGAAATCCACGTGCGCGTTCTGCCAAAAGCACCATTTGCATGCACATCTTGTGGTTTTGCAGAAAACTTCATCCGCGTCTACCAAAAGATGCATGTGCATGCTTAAAACGCGTTTTCGCACAAATCCGCGCGCGGGTGCTAAAAAGAGCAGCATCGGCATGCTTAGCACGTCGTTTGGTAGAAATCCACGTGCGCGTTCTGCAAAAAGCACCATTTGCATGCACATCTTGTGGTTTTGCAGAAAACTTCATCCGCGTCTACCAAAAGATGCATGTGCATGCTTAAAACGCGTTTTCGCACAAATGCGTGCGCGGGTGCTAAAAAGAGCAGCATTGGCATGCTTAGCACGTCGTTTGGTAGAAATCCACGTGCGCGTTCTGCCAAAAGCACCATTTGCATGCACATCTTGTGGTTTTGCAGAAAACTTCATCCGCGTCTACCAAAAGATGCATGTGCATGCTTAAAACGCGTTTTCGCACAAATCCGTGCGCGGGTGCTAAAAAGAGCAGCATCGGCATGCTTAGCACGTCGTTTGGTAGAAATCCACGTGCGCGTTCTGCCAAAAGCACCATTTGCATGCACATCTTGTGGTTTTGCAGAAAACTTCATCCGCGTCTACCAAAAGATGCATGTGCATGCTTAAAACGCGTTTTCGCACAAATCCGTGCGCGGGTGCTAAAAAGAGCAGCATCGGCATGCTTAGCACGTCGTTTGGTAGAAATCCACGTGCGCGTTCTGCAAAAAGCACCATTTGCATGCACGTCTTGTGGTTTTGCAGAAAACTTCATCCGCGTCTACCAAAAGATGCATGGGCATGCTTAAAACGCGTTTTCGCACAAATGCGTGCGCGGGTGCTAAAAAGAGCAGCATCGGCATGCTTAGCACGTCGTTTGGTAGAAATCCACGTGCGCGTTCTGCCAAAAGCACCATTTGCATGCACATCTTGTGGTTTTGCAGAAAACTTCATCCGCGTCTACCAAAAGATGCATGTGCATGCTTAAAACGCGTTTTCGCACAAATCCGTGCGCGGGTGCTAAAAAGAGCAGCATCGGCAAGCTTAGCACGTCGTTTGGTAGAAATCCACGTGCGCGTTCTGCAAAAAGCACCATTTGCATGCACATCTTGTGGTTTTGCAGAAAACTTCATCCGCGTCTACCAAAAGATGCATGTGCATGCTTAAAACGCGTTTTCGCACAAATGCGTGCGCGGGTGCTAAAAAGAGCAGCATCGGCATGCTTAGCACGTCGTTTGGTAGAAATCCACGTGCGCGTTCTGCAAAAAGCACCATTTGCATGCACATCTTGTGGTTTTGCAGAAAACTTCATCCGCGTCTACCAAAAGATGCATGTGCATGCTTAAAACGCGTTTTCGCACAAATGCGTGCGCGGGTGCTAAAAAGAGCAGCATCGGCATGCTTAGCACGTCGTTTGGTAGAAATCCACGTGCGCGTTTTGCAAAAAGCACCATTTGCATGCACATCTTGTGGTTTTGCAGAAAACTTCATCCGCGTCTACCAAAAGATGCATGTGCATGCTTAAAACGCGTTCTCGCACAAATGCGTGCGCGGGTGCTAAAAAGAGCAGATCGGCATGCTTAGCACGTCGTTTGGTAGAAATCCACGTGCGCGTTCTGCAAAAAGCACCATTTGCATGCACATCTTGTGGTTTTGCAGAAAACTTCATCCGCGTCTACCAAAAGATGCATGTGCATGCTTAAAACGCGTTTTCGCACAAATCCGTGCGCGGGTGCTAAAAAGAGCAGCATCGGCATGCTTAGCACGTCGTTTGGTAGAAATCCACGGGCGCGTTCTGCAAAAAGCACCATTTGCATGCACATCTTGTGGTTTTGCAGAAAACTTCATCCGCGTCTACCAAAAGATGCATGTGCATGCTTAAAACGCGTTTTCGCACAAATCCGTGCGCGGGTGCTAAAAAGAGCAGCATCGGCAAGCTTAGCACGTCGTTTGGTAGAAATCCACGTGCGCGTTCTGCAAAAAGCACCATTTGCATGCACATCTTGTGGTTTTGCAGAAAACTTCATCCGCGTCTACCAAAAGATGCATGTGCATGCTTAAAACGCGTTTTCGCACAAATGCGGGCGCGGGTGCTAAAAAGAGCAGCATCGGCATGCTTAGCACGTCGTTTGGTAGAAATCCACGTGCGCGTTCTGCAAAAAGCACCATTTGCATGCACATCTTGTGGTTTTGCAGAAAACTTCATCCGCGTCTACCAAAAGATGCATGTGCATGCTTAAAACGCGTTTTCGCACAAATGCGTGCGCGGGTGCTAAAAAGAGCAGCATCGGCATGCTTAGCACGTCGTTTGGTAGAAATCCACGTGCGCGTTTTGCAAAAAGCACCATTTGCATGCACATCTTGTGGTTTTGCAGAAAACTTCATCCGCGTCTACCAAAAGATGCATGTGCATGCTTAAAACGCGTTCTCGCACAAATGCGTGCGCGGGTGCTAAAAAGAGCAGCATCGGCATGCTTAGCACGTCGTTTGGTAGAAATCCACGTGCGCGTTCTGCAAAAAGCACCATTTGCATGCACATCTTGTGGTTTTGCAGAAAACTTCATCCGCGTCTACCAAAAGATGCATGTGCATGCTTAAAACGCGTTTTCGCACAAATCCGTGCGCGGGTGCTAAAAAGAGCAGCATCGGCATGCTTAGCACGTCGTTTGGTAGAAATCCACGTGCGCGTTCTGCAAAAAGCACCATTTGCATGCACATCTTGTGGTTTTGCAGAAAACTTCATCCGCGTCTACCAAAAGATGCATGTGCATGCTTAAAACGCGTTTTCGCACAAATGCGTGCGCGGGTGCTAAAAAGAGCAGCATCGGCATGCTTAGCACGTCGTTTGGTAGAAATCCACGAGCGCGTTCTGCAAAAAGCACCATTTGCATGCACATCTTGTGGTTTTGCAGAAAACTTCATCCGCGTCTACCAAAAGATGCATGTGCATGCTTAAAACGCGTTTTCGCACAAATGCGTGCGCGGGTGCTAAAAAGAGCAGCATCAGCATGCTTAGCACGTCGTTTGGTAGAAATCCACGTGCGCGTTCTGCCAAAAGCACCATTTGCATGCACATCTTGTGGTTTTGCAGAAAACTTCATCCGCGTCTACCAAAAGATGCATGTGCATGCTTAAAACGCGTTTTTGCACAAATGCGTGTGCGGGTGCTAAAAAGAGCAGCATCGGCATGCTTAGCACGTCGTTTGGTAGAAATCCACGAGCGCGTTCTGCAAAAACACCATTTCCATGCACATCTTGTGGTTTTGCAGAAAACGTCATCCGCGTCTACCAAAAGATGCATGTGCACGCTTAAAACGCGTTTTCGCACAAATGCGTGCGCGGGTGCTAAAAAGAGCAGCATCGGCATGCTTAGCACGTCGTTTGGTAGAAATCCACGTGCGCGTTCTGCAAAAAGCACCATTTGCATGCACATCTTGTGGTTTTGCAGAAAACTTCATCCGCGTCTACCAAAAGATGCATGTGCATGCTTAAAACGCGTTCTCGCACAAATGCGTGCGCGGGTGCTAAAAAGAGCAGCATCGGCATGCTTAGCACGTCGTTTGGTAGAAATCCACGTGCGCGTTCTGCAAAAAGCACCATTTGCATGCACATCTTGTGGTTTTGCAGAAAACTTCATCCGCGTCTACCAAAAGATGCATGTGCATGCTTAAAACGCGTTTTCGCACAAATGCGGGCGCGGGTGCTAAAAAGAGCAGCATCGGCATGCTTAGCACGTCGTTTGGTAGAAATCCACGTGCGCGTTCTGCAAAAAGCACCATTTGCATGCACATCTTGTGGTTTTGCAGAAAACTTCATCCGCGTCTACCAAAAGATGCATGTGCATGCTTAAAACGCGTTTTCGCACAAATGCGTGCGCGGGTGCTAAAAAGAGCAGCATCGGCATGCTTAGCACGTCGTTTGGTAGAAATCCACGTGCGCGTTTTGCAAAAAGCACCATTTGCATGCACATCTTGTGGTTTTGCAGAAAACTTCATCCGCGTCTACCAAAAGATGCATGTGCATGCTTAAAACGCGTTCTCGCACAAATGCGTGCGCGGGTGCTAAAAAGAGCAGCATCGGCATGCTTAGCACGTCGTTTGGTAGAAATCCACGTGCGCGTTCTGCAAAAAGCACCATTTGCATGCACATCTTGTGGTTTTGCAGAAAACTTCATCCGCGTCTACCAAAAGATGCATGTGCATGCTTAAAACGCGTTTTCGCACAAATCCGTGCGCGGGTGCTAAAAAGAGCAGCATCGGCATGCTTAGCACGTCGTTTGGTAGAAATCCACGTGCGCGTTCTGCAAAAAGCACCATTTGCATGCACATCTTGTGGTTTTGCAGAAAACTTCATCCGCGTCTACCAAAAGATGCATGTGCATGCTTAAAACGCGTTTTCGCACAAATGCGTGCGCGGGTGCTAAAAAGAGCAGCATCGGCATGCTTAGCACGTCGTTTGGTAGAAATCCACGAGCGCGTTCTGCAAAAAGCACCATTTGCATGCACATCTTGTGGTTTTGCAGAAAACTTCATCCGCGTCTACCAAAAGATGCATGTGCATGCTTAAAACGCGTTTTCGCACAAATGCGTGCGCGGGTGCTAAAAAGAGCAGCATCAGCATGCTTAGCACGTCGTTTGGTAGAAATCCACGTGCGCGTTCTGCCAAAAGCACCATTTGCATGCACATCTTGTGGTTTTGCAGAAAACTTCATCCGCGTCTACCAAAAGATGCATGTGCATGCTTAAAACGCGTTTTCGCACAAATGCGTGTGCGGGTGCTAAAAAGAGCAGCATCGGCATGCTTAGCACGTCGTTTGGTAGAAATCCACGAGCGCGTTCTGCAAAAAGCACCATTTGCATGCACATCTTGTGGTTTTGCAGAAAACGTCATCCGCGTCTACCAAAAGATGCATGTGCATGCTTAAAACGCGTTTTCGCACAAATGCGTGCGCGGGTGCTAAAAAGAGCAGCATCGGCATGCTTAGCACGTCGTTTGGTAGAAATCCACGTGCGCGTTCTGCCAAAAGCACCATTTGCATGCACATCTTGTGGTTTTGCAGAAAACTTCATCCGCGTCTACCAAAAGATGCATGTGCATGCTTAAAACGCGTTTTCGCACAAATGCTTGCGCGGGTGCTAAAAAGAGCAGCATCGGCATGCTTTGCACGTCGTTTGGTAGAAATCCACGTGCGCGTTCTGCCAAAAGCACCATTTGCATGCACATCTTGTGGTTTTGCAGAAAACTTCATCCGCGTCTACCAAAAGATGCATGTGCATGCTTAAAACGCGTTTTCGCACAAATGCGTGCGCGGGTGCTAAAAAGAGCAGCATCGGCATGCTTAACATGTCGTTTGGTAGAAATCCACGTGCGCGTTCTGCCAAAAGCACCATTTGCATGCACATCTTGTGGTTTTGCAGAAAACTTCATCCGCGTCTACCAAAAGATGCATGTGCATGCTTAAAACGCGTTTTCGCACAAATCCGTGCGCGGGTGCTAAAAAGAGCAGCATTGGCATGCTTAGCACGTCGTTTGGTAACAATCCACGTGCGCGTTCCGCCAAAAGCACCATTTGCATGCACATCTTGTGGTTTTGCAGAAAACTTCATCCGCGTCTACCAAAAGATGCATGTGCATGCTTAAAACGCGTTTTCGCACAAATCCGTGCGCGGGTGCTAAAAAGAGCAGCATCGGCAAGCTTAGCACGTCGTTTGGTAGAAATCCACGTGCGCGTTCTGCAAAAAGCACCATTTGCATGCACATCTTGTGGTTTTGCAGAAAACTTCATCCGCGTCTACCAAAAGATGCATGTGCATGCTTAAAACGCGTTTTCGCACAAATGCGTGCGCGGGTGCTAAAAAGAGCAGCATCGGCATGCTTAGCACGTCGTTTGGTAGAAATCCACGTGCGCGTTCTGCAAAAAGCACCATTTGCATGCACATCTTGTGGTTTTGCAGAAAACTTCATCCGCGTCTACCAAAAGATGCATGTGCATGCTTAAAACGCGTTTTCGCACAAATGCGTGCGCGGGTGCTAAGAAGAGCAGCATCGGCATGCTTAGCACGTCGTTTGGTAGAAATCCACGTGCGCGTTCTGCCAAAAGCACCATTTGCATGCACATCTTGTGGTTTTGCAGAAAACTTCATCCGCGTCTACCAAAAGATGCATGTGCATGCTTAAAACGCGTTTTCGCACAAATCCGTGCGCGGGTGCTAAAAAGAGCAGCATCGGCATGCTTAGCACGTCGTTTGGTAGAAATCCACGTGCGCGTTCTGCAAAAAGCACCATTTGCATGCAGATCTTGTGGTTTTGCAGAAAACTTCATCCGCGTCTACCAAAAGATGCATGTGCATGCTTAAAACGCGTTTTCGCACAAATGCGTGCGCGGGTGCTAAAAAGAGCAGCATTGGCATGCTTAGCACGTCGTTTGGTAGAAATCCACGTGCGCGTTCTGCCAAAAGCACCATTTGCATGCACATCTTGTGGTTTTGCAGAAAACTTCATCCGCGTCTACCAAAAGATGCATGTGCATGCTTAAAACGCGTTTTCGCACAAATCCGTGCGCGGGTGCTAAAAAGAGCAGCATCGGCATGCTTAGCACGTCGTTTGGTAGAAATCCACGTGCGCGTTCTGCCAAAAGCACCATTTGCATGCACATCTTGTGGTTTTGCAGAAAACTTCATCCGCGTCTACCAAAAGATGCATGTGCATGCTTAAAACGCGTTTTCGCACAAATCCGTGCGCGGGTGCTAAAAAGAGCAGCATCGGCATGCTTAGCACGTCGTTTGGTAGAAATCCACGTGCGCGTTCTGCCAAAAGCACCATTTGCATGCACATCTTGTGGTTTTGCAGAAAACTTCATCCGCGTCTACCAAAAGATGCATGTGCATGCTTAAAACGCGTTTTCGCACAAATCCGTGCGCGGGTGCTAAAAAGAGCAGCATCGGCAAGCTTAGCACGTCGTTTGGTAGAAATCCACGTGCGCGTTCTGCCAAAAGCACCATTTGCATGCACATCTTGTGGTTTTGCAGAAAACTTCATCCGCGTCTACCAAAAGATGCATGTGCATGCTTAAAACGCGTTTTCGCACAAATCCGTGCGCGGGTGCTAAAAAGAGCAGCATCGGCAAGCTTAGCACGTCGTTTGGTAGAAATCCACGTGCGCGTTCTGCAAAAAGCACCATTTGCATGCACATCTTGTGGTTTTGCAGAAAACTTCATCCGCGTCTACCAAAAGATGCATGTGCATGCTTAAAACGCGTTTTCGCACAAATGCGTGCGCGGGTGCTAAAAAGAGCAGCATCGGCATGCTTAGCACGTCGTTTGGTAGAAATCCACGTGCGCGTTCTGCAAAAAGCACCATTTGCATGCACATCTTGTGGTTTTGCAGAAAACTTCATCCGCGTCTACCAAAAGATGCATGTGCATGCTTAAAACGCGTTTTCGCACAAATGCGTGCGCGGGTGCTAAGAAGAGCAGCATCGGCATGCTTAGCACGTCGTTTGGTAGAAATCCACGTGCGCGTTCTGCCAAAAGCACCATTTGCATGCACATCTTGTGGTTTTGCAGAAAACTTCATCCGCGTCTACCAAAAGATGCATGTGCATGCTTAAAACGCGTTTTCGCACAAATCCGTGCGCGGGTGCTAAAAAGAGCAGCATCGGCATGCTTAGCACGTCGTTTGGTAGAAATCCACGTGCGCGTTCTGCAAAAAGCACCATTTGCATGCAGATCTTGTGGTTTTGCAGAAAACTTCATCCGCGTCTACCAAAAGATGCATGTGCATGCTTAAAACGCGTTTTCGCACAAATGCGTGCGCGGGTGCTAAAAAGAGCAGCATTGGCATGCTTAGCACGTCGTTTGGTAGAAATCCACGTGCGCGTTCTGCCAAAAGCACCATTTGCATGCACATCTTGTGGTTTTGCAGAAAACTTCATCCGCGTCTACCAAAAGATGCATGTGCATGCTTAAAACGCGTTTTCGCACAAATCCGTGCGCGGGTGCTAAAAAGAGCAGCATCGGCATGCTTAGCACGTCGTTTGGTAGAAATCCACGTGCGCGTTCTGCCAAAAGCACCATTTGCATGCACATCTTGTGGTTTTGCAGAAAACTTCATCCGCGTCTACCAAAAGATGCATGTGCATGCTTAAAACGCGTTTTCGCACAAATCCGTGCGCGGGTGCTAAAAAGAGCAGCATCGGCATGCTTAGCACGTCGTTTGGTAGAAATCCACGTGCGCGTTCTGCCAAAAGCACCATTTGCATGCACATCTTGTGGTTTTGCAGAAAACTTCATCCGCGTCTACCAAAAGATGCATGTGCATGCTTAAAACGCGTTTTCGCACAAATCCGTGCGCGGGTGCTAAAAAGAGCAGCATCGGCAAGCTTAGCACGTCGTTTGGTAGAAATCCACGTGCGCGTTCTGCAAAAAGCACCATTTGCATGCACATCTTGTGGTTTTGCAGAAAACTTCATCCGCGTCTACCAAAAGATGCATGTGCATGCTTAAAACGTGTTTTCGCACAAATGCGTGCGCGGGTGCTAAAAAGAGCAGCATCGGCATGCTTAGCACGTCGTTTGGTAGAAATCCACGTGCGCGTTCTGCAAAAAGCACCATTTGCATGCACATCTTGTGGTTTTGCAGAAAACTTCATCCGCGTCTACCAAAAGATGCATGTGCATGCTTAAAACGCGTTTTCGCACAAATGCGTGCGCGGGTGCTAAGAAGAGCAGCATCGGCATGCTTAGCACGTCGTTTGGTAGAAATCCACGTGCGCGTTCTGCCAAAAGCACCATTTGCATGCACATCTTGTGGTTTTGCAGAAAACTTCATCCGCGTCTACCAAAAGATGCATGTGCATGCTTAAAACGCGTTTTCGCACAAATGCGTGCGCGGGTGCTAAAAAGAGCAGCATTGGCATGCTTAGCACGTCGTTTGGTAGAAATCCACGTGCGCGTTCTGCCAAAAGCACCATTTGCATGCACATCTTGTGGTTTTGCAGAAAACTTCATCCGCGTCTACCAAAAGATGCATGTGCATGCTTAAAACGCGTTTTCGCACAAATCCGTGCGCGGGTGCTAAAAAGAGCAGCATCGGCATGCTTAGCACGTCGTTTGGTAGAAATCCACGTGCGCGTTCTGCCAAAAGCACCATTTGCATGCAAATCTTGTGGTTTTGCAGAAAACTTCATCCGCGTCTACCAAAAGATGCATGTGCATGCTTAAAACGCGTTTTCGCACAAATCCGTGCGCGGGTGCTAAAAAGAGCAGCATCGGCATGCTTAGCACGTCGTTTGGTAGAAATCCACGTGCGCGTTCTGCAAAAAGCACCATTTGCATGCACGTCTTGTGGTTTTGCAGAAAACTTCATCCGCGTCTACCAAAAGATGCATGGGCATGCTTAAAACGCGTTTTCGCACAAATGCGTGCGCGGGTGCTAAAAAGAGCAGCATCGGCATGCTTAGCACGTCGTTTGGTAGAAATCCACGTGCGCGTTCTGCCAAAAGCACCATTTGCATGCACATCTTGTGGTTTTGCAGAAAACTTCATCCGCGTCTACCAAAAGATGCATGTGCATGCTTAAAACGCGTTTTCGCACAAATCCGTGCGCGGGTGCTAAAAAGAGCAGCATCGGCAAGCTTAGCACGTCGTTTGGTAGAAATCCACGTGCGCGTTCTGCAAAAAGCACCATTTGCATGCACATCTTGTGGTTTTGCAGAAAACTTCATCCGCGTCTACCAAAAGATGCATGTGCATGCTTAAAACGCGTTTTCGCACAAATGCGTGCGCGGGTGCTAAAAAGAGCAGCATCGGCATGCTTAGCACGTCGTTTGGTAGAAATCCACGTGCGCGTTCTGCAAAAAGCACCATTTGCATGCACATCTTGTGGTTTTGCAGAAAACTTCATCCGCGTCTACCAAAAGATGCATGTGCATGCTTAAAACGCGTTTTCGCACAAATGCGTGCGCGGGTGCTAAAAAGAGCAGCATCGGCATGCTTAGCACGTCGTTTGGTAGAAATCCACGTGCGCGTTTTGCAAAAAGCACCATTTGCATGCACATCTTGTGGTTTTGCAGAAAACTTCATCCGCGTCTACCAAAAGATGCATGTGCATGCTTAAAACGCGTTCTCGCACAAATGCGTGCGCGGGTGCTAAAAAGAGCAGATCGGCATGCTTAGCACGTCGTTTGGTAGAAATCCACGTGCGCGTTCTGCAAAAAGCACCATTTGCATGCACATCTTGTGGTTTTGCAGAAAACTTCATCCGCGTCTACCAAAAGATGCATGTGCATGCTTAAAACGCGTTTTCGCACAAATCCGTGCGCGGGTGCTAAAAAGAGCAGCATCGGCATGCTTAGCACGTCGTTTGGTAGAAATCCACGGGCGCGTTCTGCAAAAAGCACCATTTGCATGCACATCTTGTGGTTTTGCAGAAAACTTCATCCGCGTCTACCAAAAGATGCATGTGCATGCTTAAAACGCGTTTTCGCACAAATCCGTGCGCGGGTGCTAAAAAGAGCAGCATCGGCATGCTTAGCACGTCGTTTGGTAGAAATCCACGTGCGCGTTCTGCAAAAAGCACGATTTGCATGCACATCTTGTGGTTTTGCAGAAAACTTCATCCGCGTCTACCAAAAGATGCATGTGCATGCTTAAAACGCGTTTTCGCACAAATGCGTGCGCGAGTGCTAAAAAGAGCAGCATCGGCATGCTTAGCACGTCGTTTGGTAGAAATCCACGAGCGCGTTCTGCAAAAAGCACCATTTGCATGCACATCTTGTGGTTTTGCAGAAAACTTCATCCGCGTCTACCAAAAGATGCATGTGCATGCTTAAAACGCGTTTTCGCACAAATGCGTGCGCGGGTGCTAAAAAGAGCAGCATCGGCATGCTTTGCACGTCGTTTGGTAGAAATCCACGTGCGCGTTCTGCCAAAAGCACCATTTGCATGCACATCTTGTGGTTTTGCAGAAAACTTCATCCGCGTCTACCAAAAGATGCATGTGCATGCTTAAAACGCATTTTCGCACAAATCCGTGCGCGGGTGCTAAAAAGAGCAGCATCGGCATGCTTAGCAGGTCGTTTGGTAGAAATCCACGTGCGCGTTCTGCAAAAAGCACCATTTGCATGCACATCTTGTGGTTTTGCAGAAAACTTCATCCGCGTCTACCAAAAGATGCATGTGCATGCTTAAAACGCGTTTTCGCACAAATGCGTGCGCGGGTGCTAAAAAGAGCAGCATCGGCATGCTTAGCACGTCGTTTGGTAGAAATCCACGTGCGCGTTCTGCAAAAAGCACCATTTGCATGCACATCTTGTGGTTTTGCAGAAAACTTCATCCGCGTCTACCAAAAGATGCATGTGCATGCTTAAAACGCGTTTTCGCACAAATGCGTGCGCGGGTGCTAAAAAGAGCAGCATCGGCATGCTTAGCACGTCGTTTGGTAGAAATCCACGTGCGCGTTCTGCAAAAAGCACCATTTGCATGCACATCTTGTGGTTTTGCAGAAAACTTCATCCGCGTCTACCAAAATATGCATGTGCATGCTTAAAACGCGTTTTCGCACAAATGCGTGCGCGGGTGCTAAAAATAGCAGCATCGGCATGCTTAGCACGTCGTTTGGTAGAAATCCACGTGCGCGTTCTGCAAAAAGCACCATTTGCATGCACATCTTGTAGTTTTGCAGAAAACTTCATCCGCGTCTTTTAAAAGATGCATGTGCATGCTTAAAACGCGTTTTCGCACAAATCCGTGCGCGGGTGCTAAAAAGAGCAGCATCGGCATGCTTAGCACGTCGTTTGGTAGAAATTTACGTGCGCGTTCTGCAAAAAGCACCATTTGCATGCACGTCTTGTGGTTTTGCAGAAAACTTCATCCGCGTCTAGCAAAAGATGCATGGGCATGCTTAAAACGCGTTTTCGCACAAATGCGTGCGCGGGTGCTAAAAAGAGCAGCATCGGCATGCTTAGCACTTCGTTTGGTAGAAATCCACGTGCGCGTTCTGCCAAAAGCACCATTTGCATGCACATCTTGTGGTTTTGCAGAAAACTTCATCCGCGTCTACCAAAAGATGCATGTGCATGCTTAAACGCGTTTTCGCACAAATCCGTGCGCGGGTGCTAAAAAGAACAGCATCGGCAAGCTTAGCACGTCGTTTGGTAGAAATCCACGTGCGCGTTCTGCAAAAAGCACCATTTGCATGCACATCTTGTGGTTTTGCAGAAAACTTCATCCGCGTCTACCAAAAGATGCATGTGCATGCTTAAAACGCGTTTTCGCACAAATGCGTGCGCGGGTGCTAAAAAGAGCAGCATCGGCATGCTTAGCACGTCGTTTGGTAAAAATCCACGTGCGCGTTCTGCAAAAAGCACCATTTGCATGCACATCTTGTGGTTTTGCAGAAAACTTCATCCGCGTCTACCAAAAGATGCATGTGCATGCTTAAAACGCGTTTTCGCACAAATGCGTGCGCGGGTGCTAAAAAGAGCAGCATCGGCATGCTTAGCACGTCGTTTGGTAGAAATCCACGTGCGCGTTCTGCCAAAAGCACCATTTGCATGCACATCTTGTGGTTTTGCAGAAAACTTCATCCGCGTCTACCAAAAGATGCATGTGCATGCTTAAAACGCGTTTTCGCACAAATCCGTGCGCGGGTGCTAAAAAGAGCAGCATCGGCAAGCATAGCACGTCGTTTGGTAGAAATCCACGTGCGCGTTCTGCAAAAAGCACCATTTGCATGCACATCTTGTGGTTTTGCAGAAAACTTCATCCGCGTCTACCAAAAGATGCATGTGCATGCTTAAAACGCGTTTTCGCACAAATGCGTGCGCGGGTGCTAAAAAGAGCAGCATCGGCATGCTTAGCACGTCGTTTGGTAAAAATCCACGTGCGCGTTCTGCAAAAAGCACCATTTGCATGCACATCTTGTGGTTTTGCAGAAAACTTCATCCGCGTCTACCAAAAGATGCATGTGCATGCTTAAAACGCGTTTTCGCACAAATGCGTGCGCGGGTGCTAAAAAGAGCAGCATCGGCATGCTTAGCACGTCGTTTGGTAGAAATCCACGTGCGCGTTCTGCAAAAAGCACCATTTGCATGCACATCTTGTGGTTTTGCAGAAAACTTCATCCGCGTCTACCAAAATATGCATGTGCATGCTTAAAACGCGTTTTCGCACAAATGCGTGCGCGGGTGCTAAAAATAGCAGCATCGGCATGCTTAGCACGTCGTTTGGTAGAAATCCACGTGCGCGTTCTGCAAAAAGCACCATTTGCATGCACATCTTGTGGTTTTGCAGAAAACTTCATCCGCGTCTACCAAAAGATGCATGTGCATGCTTAAAACGCGTTTTCGCACAAATGCGTGCGCGGGTGCTAAAAAGAGCAGCATCGGCATGCTTAGCACGTCGTTTGGTAGAAATCCACGTGCGCGTTCTGCCAAAAGCACCATTTGCATGCACATCTTGTGGTTTTGCAGAAAACTTCATCCGCGTCTACCAAAAGATGCATGTGCATGCTTAAAACGCGTTTTCGCACAAATCCGTGCGCGGGTGCTAAAAAGAGCAGCATCGGCATGCTTAGCACGTCGTTTGGTAGAAATCCGCGTGCGCGTTCTGCAAAAAGCACCATTTGCATGCACGTCTTGTGGTTTTGCAGAAAACTTCATCCGCGTCTACCAAAAGATGCATGGGCATGCTTAAAACGCGTTTTCGCACAAATGCGTGCGCGGGTGCTAAAAAGAGCAGCATCGGCATGCTTAGCACGTCGTTTGGTAGAAATCCACGTGCGCGTTCTGCCAAAAGCACCATTTGCATGCACATCTTGTGGTTTTGCAGAAAACTTCATCCGCGTCTACCAAAAGATGCATGTGCATGCTTAAAACGCGTTTTCGCACAAATCCGTGCGCGGGTGCTAAAGAGAGCAGCATCGGCAAGCTTAGCACGTCGTTTGGTAGAAATCCACGTGCGCGTTCTGCAAAAAGCACCATTTGCATGCACATCTTGTGGTTTTGCAGAAAACTTCATCCGCGTCTACCAAAAGATGCATGTGCATGCTTAAAACGCGTTTTCGCACAAATGCGTGCGCGGGTGCTAAAAAGAGCAGCATCGGCATGCTTAGCACGTCGTTTGGTAGAAATCCACGTGCGCGTTCTGCAAAAAGCACCATTTGCATGCACATCTTTTGGTTTTGCAGAAAACTTCATCCGCGTCTACCAAAAGATGCATGAGCATGCTTAAAACGCGTTTTCGCACAAATGCGTGCGCGGGTGCTAAAAAGAGCAGCATCGGCATGCTTAGCACGTCGTTTGGTAGAAATCCACGTGCGCGTTCTGCCAAAAGCACCATTTGCATGCACATCTTGTGGTTTTGCAGAAAACTTCATCCGCGTCTACCAAAAGATGCATGTGCATGCTTAAAACGCGTTTTCGCACAAATCCGTGCGCGGGTGCTAAAAAGAGCAGCATCGGCATGCTTAGCACGTCGTTTGGTAGAAATCCACGTGCGCGTTCTGCAAAAAGCACCATTTGCATGCACATCTTGTGGTTTTGCAGAAAACTTCATCCGCGTCTACCAAAAGATGCATGTGCATGCTTAAAACGCGTTTTCGCACAAATGCGTGCGCGAGTGCTAAAAAGAGCAGCATCGGCATGCTTAGCACGTCGTTTGGTAGAAATCCACGAGCGCGTTCTGCAAAAAGCACCATTTGCATGCACATCTTGTGGTTTTGCAGAAAACTTCATCCGCGTCTACCAAAAGATGCATGTGCATGCTTAAAACGCGTTTTCGCACAAATGCGTGCGCGGGTGCTAAAAAGAGCAGCATCGGCATGCTTAGCACGTCGTTTGGTAGAAATCCACGTGCGCGTTCTGCAAAAAGCACCATTTGCATGCACATCTTGTGGTTTTGCAGAAAACTTCATCCGCGTCTACCAAAAGATGCATGTGCATGCTTAAAACGCGTTTTCGCACAAATGCGTGCGCGGGTGCTAAAAAGAGCAGCATCGGCATGCTTTGCACGTCGTTTGGTAGAAATCCACGTGCGCGTTCTGCCAAAAGCACCATTTGCATGCACATCTTGTGGTTTTGCAGAAAACTTCATCCGCGTCTACCAAAAGATGCATGTGCATGCTTAAAACGCGTTTTCGCACAAATGCGTGCGCGGGTGCTAAAAAAAGCAGCATCGGCATGCTTAACACGTCGTTTGGTAGAAATCCACGTGCGCGTTCTGCCAAAAGCACCATTTGCATGCACATCTTGTGGTTTTGCAGAAAACTTCATCCGCGTCTACCAAAATATGCATGTGCATGCTTAAAACGCGTTTTCGCACAAATGCGTGCGCGGGTGCTAAAAATAGCAGCATCGGCATGCTTAGCACGTCGTTTGGTAGAAATCCACGTGCGCGTTCTGCAAAAAGCACCATTTGCATGCACATCTTGTAGTTTTGCAGAAAACTTCATCCGCGTCTTTTAAAAGATGCATGTGCATGCTTAAAACGCGTTTTCGCACAAATCCGTGCGCGGGTGCTAAAAAGAGCAGCATCGGCATGCTTAGCACGTCGTTTGGTAGAAATTTACGTGCGCGTTCTGCAAAAAGCACCATTTGCATGCACGTCTTGTGGTTTTGCAGAAAACTTCATCCGCGTCTAGCAAAAGATGCATGGGCATGCTTAAAACGCGTTTTCGCACAAATGCGTGCGCGGGTGCTAAAAAGAGCAGCATCGGCATGCTTAGCACGTCGTTTGGTAGAAATCCACGTGCGCGTTCTGCCAAAAGCACCATTTGCATGCACATCTTGTGGTTTTGCAGAAAACTTCATCCGCGTCTACCAAAAGATGCATGTGCATGCTTAAACGCGTTTTCGCACAAATCCGTGCGCGGGTGCTAAAAAGAGCAGCATCGGCAAGCTTAGCACGTCGTTTGGTAGAAATCCACGTGCGCGTTCTGCAAAAAGCACCATTTGCATGCACATCTTGTGGTTTTGCAGAAAACTTCATCCGCGTCTACCAAAAGATGCATGTGCATGCTTAAAACGCGTTTTCGCACAAATGCGTGCGCGGGTGCTAAAAAGAGCAGCATCGGCATGCTTAGCACGTCGTTTGGTAAAAATCCACGTGCGCGTTCTGCAAAAAGCACCATTTGCATGCACATCTTGTGGTTTTGCAGAAAACTTCATCCGCGTCTACCAAAAGATGCATGTGCATGCTTAAAACGCGTTTTCGCACAAATGCGTGCGCGGGAGCTAAAAAGAGCAGCATCGGCATGCTTAGCACGTCGTTTGGTAGAAATCCACGTGCGCGTTCTGCAAAAAGCACCATTTGCATGCACATCTTGTGGTTTTGCAGAAAACTTCATCCGCGTCTACCAAAATATGCATGTGCATGCTTAAAACGCGTTTTCGCACAAATGCGTGCGCGGGTGCTAAAAATAGCAGCATCGGCATGCTTAGCACGTCGTTTGGTAGAAATCCACGTGCGCGTTCTGCAAAAAGCACCATTTGCATGCACATCTTGTGGTTTTGCAGAAAACTTCATCCGCGTCTACCAAAAGATGCATGTGCATGCTTAAAACGCGTTTTCGCACAAATGCGTGCGCGGGTGCTAAAAAGAGCAGCATCGGCATGCTTAGCACGTCGTTTGGTAGAAATCCACGTGCGCGTTCTGCCAAAAGCACCATTTGCATGCACATCTTGTGGTTTTGCAGAAAACTTCATCCGCGTCTACCAAAAGATGCATGTGCATGCTTAAAACGCGTTTTCGCACAAATCCGTGCGCGGGTGCTAAAAAGAGCAGCATCGGCATGCTTAGCACGTCGTTTGGTAGAAATCCGCGTGCGCGTTCTGCAAAAAGCACCATTTGCATGCACGTCTTGTGGTTTTGCAGAAAACTTCATCCGCGTCTACCAAAAGATGCATGGGCATGCTTAAAACGCGTTTTCGCACAAATGCGTGCGCGGGTGCTAAAAAGAGCAGCATCGGCATGCTTAGCACGTCGTTTGGTAGAAATCCACGTGCGCGTTCTGCCAAAAGCACCATTTGCATGCACATCTTGTGGTTTTGCAGAAAACTTCATCCGCGTCTACCAAAAGATGCATGTGCATGCTTAAAACGCGTTTTCGCACAAATCCGTGCGCGGGTGCTAAAAAGAGCAGCATCGGCAAGCTTAGCACGTCGTTTGGTAGAAATCCACGTGCGCGTTCTGCAAAAAGCACCATTTGCATGCACATCTTGTGGTTTTGCAGAAAACTTCATCCGCGTCTACCAAAAGATGCATGTGCATGCTTAAAACGCGTTTTCGCACAAATGCGTGCGCGGGTGCTAAAAAGAGCAGCATCGGCATGCTTAGCACGTCGTTTGGTAGAAATCCACGTGCGCGTTCTGCAAAAAGCACCATTTGCATGCACATCTTTTGGTTTTGCAGAAAACTTCATCCGCGTCTACCAAAAGATGCATGAGCATGCTTAAAACGCGTTTTCGCACAAATGCGTGCGCGGGTGCTAAAAAGAGCAGCATCGGCATGCTTAGCACGTCGTTTGGTAGAAATCCACGTGCGCGTTCTGCCAAAAGCACCATTTGCATGCACATCTTGTGGTTTTGCAGAAAACTTCATCCGCGTCTACCAAAAGATGCATGTGCATGCTTAAAACGCGTTTTCGCACAAATCCGTGCGCGGGTGCTAAAAAGAGCAGCATCGGCATGCTTAGCACGTCGTTTGGTAGAAATCCACGT
This sequence comes from Dermacentor andersoni, assembly GCF_023375885.2. Lineage (NCBI taxonomy): Eukaryota > Metazoa > Arthropoda > Arachnida > Ixodida > Ixodidae > Dermacentor > Dermacentor andersoni. The sequence goes on along the minus strand of NW_027314861.1, from coordinate 143,488 downwards.
GCGCGTTCTGCAAAAAGCACCATTTGCATGCACATCTTGTGGTTTTGCAGAAAACTTCATCCGCGTCTACCAAAAGATGCATGTGCATGCTTAAAACGCGTTTTCGCACAAATGCGTGCGCGGGTGCTAAAAAGAGCAGCATCGGCATGCTTAGCACGTCGTTTGGTAGAAATCCACGTGCGCGTTCTGCCAAAAGCACCATTTGCATGCACATCTTGTGGTTTTGCAGAAAACTTCATCCGCGTCTACCAAAAGATGCATGTGCATGCTTAAAACGCGTTTTCGCACAAATCCGTGCGCGGGTGCTAAAAAGAGCAGCATCGGCATGCTTAGCACGTCGTTTGGTAGAAATCCACGTGCGCGTTCTGCAAAAAGCACCATTTGCATGCACATCTTGTGGTTTTGCAGAAAACTTCATCCGCGTCTACCAAAAGATGCATGTGCATGCTTAAAGCGCGTTTTCGCACAAATGCGTGCGCGGGTGCTAAAAAGAGCAGCATCGGCATGCTTAGCACGTCGTTTGGTAGAAATCCACGTGCGCGTTCTGCCAAAAGCACCATTTGCATGCACATCTTGTGGTTTTGCAGAAAACTTCATCCGCGTCTACCAAAAGATGCATGTGCATGCTTAAAACGCGTTTTCGCACAAATGCGTGCGCGGGTGCTAAGAAGAGCAGCATCGGCATGCTTAGCACGTCGTTTGGTAAAAATTCACGTGCGCGTTCTGCCAAAAGCACCATTTGCATGCACATCTTGTGGTTTTGCAGAAAACTTCATCCGCGTCTACCAAAAGATGCATGTGCATGCTTAAAACGCGTTTTCGCACAAATGCGTGCGCGGGTGCTAAAAAGAGCAGCATCGGCATGCTTAGCACGTCGTTTGGTAGAAATCCACGTGCGCGTTCTGCAAAAAGCACCATTTGCATGCACATCTTGTGGTTTTGCAGAAAACTTCATCCGCGTCTACCAAAAGATGCATGTGCATGCTTAAAACGCGTTTTCGCACAAATGCGTGCGCGGGTGCTAAAAAGTGCAGCATCGGCATGCTTAGCACGTCGTTTGGTAGAAATCCACGTGCGCGTTCTGCAAAAAGCACCATTTGCATGCACATCTTGTGGTTTTGCAGAAAACTTCATCCGCGTCTACCAAAAGATGCATGTGCATGCTTAAAACGCGTTTTAGCACAAATGCGTGCGCGGGTGCTAAGAAGAGCAGCATCGGCATGCTTAGCACGTCGTTTGGTAGAAATCCACGTGCGCGTTCTGCCAAAAGCACCATTTGCATGCACATCTTGTGGTTTTGCAGAAAACTTCATCCGCGTCTACCAAAAGATGCATGTGCATGCTTAAAACGCGTTTTCGCACAAATCCGTGCGCGGGTGCTAAAAAGAGCATCATCGGCATGCTTAGCACGTCGTTTGGTAGAAATCCACGTGCGCGTTCTGCAAAAAGCACCATTTGCATGCACATCTTGTGGTTTTGCAGAAAACTTCATCCGCGTCTACCAAAAGATGCATGTGCAAGCTTAAAACGCGTTTTCGCACAAATGCGTGCGCGGGTGCTAAAAAGAGCAGCATCGGCATGCTTAGCACGTCGTTTGGTAGAAATCCACGTGCGCGTTCTGCCAAAAGCACCATTTGCATGCACATCTTGTGGTTTTGCAGAAAACTTCATCCGCGTCTACCAAAAGATGCATGTGCATGCTTAAAACGCGTTTTCGCACAAATCCGTGCGCGGGTGCTAAAAAGAGCAGCATCGGCATGCTTAGCACGTCGTTTGGTAGAAATCCGCGTGCGCGTTCTGCAAAAAGCACCATTTGCATGCACGTCTTGTGGTTTTGCAGAAAACTTCATCCGCGTCTACCAAAAGATGCATGGGCATGCTTAAAACGCGTTTTCGCACAAATGCGTGCGCGGGTGCTAAAAAGAGCAGCATCGGCATGCTTAGCACGTCGTTTGGTAGAAATCCACGTGCGCGTTCTGCCAAAAGCACCATTTGCATGCACATCTTGTGGTTTTGCAGAAAACTTCATCCGCGTCTACCAAAAGATGCATGTGCATGCTTAAAACGCGTTTTCGCACAAATCCGTGCGCGGGTGCTAAAAAGAGCAGCATCGGCAAGCTTAGCACGTCGTTTGGTAGAAATCCACGTGCGCGTTCTGCAAAAAGCACCATTTGCATGCACATCTTGTGGTTTTGCAGAAAACTTCATCCGCGTCTACCAAAAGATGCATGTGCATGCTTAAATCTCGTTTTCGCACAAATGCGTGCGCGGGTGCTAAAAAGAGCAGCATCGGCATGCTTAGCACGTCGTTTGGTAGAAATCCACGTGCGCGTTCTGCAAAAAGCACCATTTGCATGCACATCTTTTGGTTTTGCAGAAAACTTCATCCGCGTCTACCAAAAGATGCATGAGCATGCTTAAAACGCGTTTTCGCACAAATGCGTGCGCGGGTGCTAAAAAGAGCAGCATCGGCATGCTTAGCACGTCGTTTGGTAGAAATCCACGTGCGCGTTCTGCCAAAAGCACCATTTGCATGCACATCTTGTGGTTTTGCAGAAAACTTCATCCGCGTCTACCAAAAGATGCATGTGCATGCTTAAAACGCGTTTTCGCACAAATCCGTGCGCGGGTGCTAAAAAGAGCAGCATCGGCATGCTTAGCACGTCGTTTGGTAGAAATCCACGTGCGCGTTCTGCAAAAAGCACCATTTGCATGCACATCTTGTGGTTTTGCAGAAAACTTCATCCGCGTCTACCAAAAGATGCATGTGCATGCTTAAAACGCGTTTTCGCACAAATGCGTGCGCGGGTGCTAAAAAGAGCAGCATCGGCATGCTTAGCACGTCGTTTGGTAGAAATCCACGTGCGCGTTCTGCCAAAAGCACCATTTGCATGCACATCTTGTGGTTTTGCAGAAAACTTCATCCGCGTCTACCAAAAGATGCATGTGCATGCTTAAAACGCGTTTTCGCACAAATCCGTGCGCGGGTGCTAAAAAGAGCAGCATCGGCATGCTTAGCACGTCGTTTGGTAGAAATCCACGTGCGCGTTCTGCAAAAAGCACCATTTGCATGCACATCTTGTGGTTTTGCAGAAAACTTCATCCGCGTCTACCAAAAGATGCATGTGCATGCTTAAAACGCGTTTTCGCACAAATGCGTGCGCGGGTGCTAAAAAGAGCAGCATCGGCATGCTTAGCACGTCGTTTGGTAGAAATCCACGTGCGCGTTCTGCCAAAAGCACCATTTGCATGCACATCTTGTGGTTTTGCAGAAAACTTCATCCGCGTCTACCAAAAGATGCATGTGCATGCTTAAAACGCGTTTTCGCACAAATGCGTGCGCGGGTGCTAAGAAGAGCAGCATCGGCATGCTTAGCACGTCGTTTGGTAAAAATTCACGTGCGCGTTCTGCCAAAAGCACCATTTGCATGCACATCTTGTGGTTTTGCAGAAAACTTCATCCGCGTCTACCAAAAGATGCATGTGCATGCTTAAAACGCGTTTTCGCACAAATGCGTGCGCGGGTGCTAAAAAGAGCAGCATCGGCATGCTTAGCACGTCGTTTGGTAGAAATCCACGTGCGCGTTCTGCAAAAAGCACCATTTGCATGCACATCTTGTGGTTTTGCAGAAAACTTCATCCGCGTCTACCAAAAGATGCATGTGCATGCTTAAAACGCGTTTTCGCACAAATGCGTGCGCGGGTGCTAAAAAGTGCAGCATCGGCATGCTTAGCACGTCGTTTGGTAGAAATCCACGTGCGCGTTCTGCAAAAAGCACCATTTGCATGCACATCTTGTGGTTTTGCAGAAAACTTCATCCGCGTCTACCAAAAGATGCATGTGCATGCTTAAAACGCGTTTTAGCACAAATGCGTGCGCGGGTGCTAAAAAGAGCAGATCGGCATGCTTAGCGCGTCGTTTGGTAGAAATCCACGTGCGCGTTCTGCAAAAAGCACCATTTGCATGCACATCTTGTGGTTTTGCAGAAAACTTCATCCGCGTCTACCAAAAGATGCATGTGCATGCTTAAAACGCGTTTTCGCACAAATGCGTGCGCGGGTGCTAAAAAGAGCAGCATTGGCATGCTTAGCACGTCGTTTGGTAGAAATCCACGTGCGCGTTCTGCCAAAAGCACCATTTGCATGCACATCTTGTGGTTTTGCAGAAAACTTCATCCGCGTCTACCAAAAGATGCATGTGCATGCTTAAAACGCGTTTTCGCACAAATCCGTGCGCGGGTGCTAAAAAGAGCAGCATCGGCAAGCTTAGCACGTCGTTTGGTAGAAATCCACGTGCGCGTTCTGCAAAAAGCACCATTTGCATGCACATCTTGTGGTTTTGCAGAAAACTTCATCCGCGTCTACCAAAAGATGCATGTGCATGCTTAAAACGCGTTTTCGCACAAATGCGTGCGCGGGTGCTAAAAAGAGCAGCATCGGCATGCTTAGCACGTCGTTTGGTAGAAATCCACGTGCGCGTTCTGCAAAAAGCACCATTTGCATGCACGTCTTGTGGTTTTGCAGAAAACTTCATCCGCGTCTACCAAAAGATGCATGTGCATGCTTAAAACGCGTTTTCGCACAAATGCGTGCGCGGGTGCTAAAAAGAGCAGCATCGGCATGCTTAGCACGTCGTTTGGTAGAAATCCACGTGCGCGTTTTGCAAAAAGCACCATTTGCATGCACATCTTGTGGTTTTGCAGAAAACTTCATCCGCGTCTACCAAAAGATGCATGTGCATGCTTAAAACGCGTTCTCGCACAAATGCGTGCGCGGGTGCTAAAAAGAGCAGCATCGGCATGCTTAGCACGTCGTTTGGTAGAAATCCACGTGCGCGTTCTGCAAAAAGCACCATTTGCATGCACATCTTGTGGTTTTGCAGAAAACTTCATCCGCGTCTACCAAAAGATGCATGTGCATGCTTAAAACGCGTTTTCGCACAAATGCGTGCGCGGGTGCTAAAAAGAGCAGCATCGGCATGCTTAGCACGTCGTTTGGTAGAAATCCACGTGCGCGTTTTGCAAAAAGCACCATTTGCATGCACATCTTGTGGTTTTGCAGAAAACTTCATCCGCGTCTACCAAAAGATGCATGTGCATGCTTAAAACGCGTTCTCGCACAAATGCGTGCGCGGGTGATTAAAAAGAGCAGCATCGGCATGCTTAGCACGTCGTTTAGTAGAAATCCACGTGCGCGTTCTGCAAAAAGCACCATTTGCATGCACATCTTGTGGTTTTGCAGAAAACTTCATCCGCGTCTACCAAAAGATGCATGTGCATGCTTAAAACGCGTTTTCGCACAAATCCGTGCGCGGGTGCTAAAAAGAGCAGCATCGGCATGCTTAGCACGTCGTTTGGTAGAAATCCACGTGCGCGTTCTGCAAAAAGCACCATTTGCATGCACATCTTGTGGTTTTGCAAAAAACTTCATCCGCGTCTACCAAAAGATGCATGTGCATGCTTAAAACGCATTTTCGCACAAATCCGTGCGCGGGTGCTAAAAAGAGCAGCATCGGCATGCTTAGCACGTCGTTTGGTAGAAATCCACGTGCGCGTTCTGCAAAAAGCACCATTTGCATGCACATCTTGTGGTTTTGCAGAAAACTTCATCCGCGTCTACCAAAAGATGCATGTGCATGCTTAAAACGCGTTTTCGCACAAATGCGTGCGCGAGTGCTAAAAAGAGCAGCATCGGCATGCTTAGCACGTCGTTTGGTAGAAATCCACGAGCGCGTTCTGCAAAAAGCACCATTTGCATGCACATCTTGTGGTTTTGCAGAAAACTTCATCCGCGTCTACCAAAAGATGCATGTGCATGCTTAAAACGCGTTTTCGCAAAAATGCGTGCGCGAGTGCTAAAAAGAGCAGCATCGGCATGCTTAGCACGTCGTTTGGTAGAAATCAACGAGCGCGTTCTGCAAAAAGCACCATTTGCATGCACATCTTGTGGTTTTGCAGAAAACTTCATCCGCGTCTACCAAAAGATGCATGTGCATGCTTAAAACGCGTTTTCGCACAAATGCGTGCGCGGGTGCTAAAAAGAGCAGCATCGGCATGCTTTGCACGTCGTTTGGTAGAAATCCACGTGCGCGTTCTGCCAAAAGCACCATTTGCATGCACATCTTGTGGTTTTGCAGAAAACTTCATCCGCGTCTACCAAAAGATGCATGTGCATGCTTAAAACGCATTTTCGCACAAATCCGTGCGCGGGTGCTAAAAATAGCAGCATCGGCATGCTTAGCACGTCGTTTGGTAGAAATCCACGTGCGCGTTCTGCAAAAAGCACCATTTGCATGCACATCTTGTGGTTTTGCAGAAAACTTCATCCGCGTCTACCAAAAGATGCATGTGCATGCTTAAAACGCGTTTTCGCACAAATGCGTGCGCGAGTGCTAAAAAGAGCAGCATCGGCATGCTTAGCACGTCGTTTGGTAGAAATCCACGAGCGCGTTCTGCAAAAAGCACCATTTGCATGCACATCTTGTGGTTTTGCAGAAAACTTCATCCGCGTCTACCAAAAGATGCATGTGCATGCTTAAAACGCGTTTTCGCACAAATGCGTGCGCGGGTGCTAAAAAGAGCAGCATCGGCATGCTTTGCACGTCGTTTGGTAGAAATCCACGTGCGCGTTCTGCCAAAAGCACCATTTGCATGCACATCTTGTGGTTTTGCAGAAAACTTCATCCGCGTCTACCAAAAGATGCATGTGCATGCTTAAAACGCATTTTCGCACAAATCCGTGCGCGGGTGCTAAAAAGAGCAGCATCGGCATGCTTAGCACGTCGTTTGGTAGAAATCCACGTGCGCGTTCTGCAAAAAGCACCATTTGCATGCACATCTTGTGGTTTTGCAGAAAACTTCATCCGCGTCTACCAAAAGATGCATGTGCATGCTTAAAACGCGTTTTCGCACAAATGCGTGCGCGAGTGCTAAAAAGAGCAGCATCGGCATGCTTAGCACGTCGTTTGGTAGAAATCCACGAGCGCGTTCTGCAAAAAGCACCATTTGCATGCACATCTTGTGGTTTTGCAGAAAACTTCATCCGCGTCTACCAAAAGATGCATGTGCATGCTTAAAACGCGTTTTCGCACAAATGCGTGCGCGGGTGCTAAAAAGAGCAGCATCGGCATGCTTTGCACGTCGTTTGGTAGAAATCCACGTGCGCGTTCTGCAAAAAGCACCATTTGCATGCACATCTTGTGGTTTTGCAGAAAACTTCATCCGCGTCTACCAAAAGATGCATGTGCATGCTTAAAACGCGTTTTCGCACAAATGCGTGCGCGGGTGCTAAAAAGAGCAGCATCGGCATGCTTTGCACGTCGTTTGGTAGAAATCCACGTGCGCGTTCTGCAAAAAGCACCATTTGCATGCACATCTTGTGGTTTTGCAGAAAACTTCATCCGCGTCTACCAAAAGATGCATGTGCATGCTTAAAACGCGTTTTCGCACAAATGCGTGCGCGGGTGCTAAAAAGAGCAGCATTGGCATGCTTAGCACGTCGTTTGGTAGAAATCCACGTGCGCGTTCTGCCAAAAGCACCATTTGCATGCACATCTTGTGGTTTTGCAGAAAACTTCATCCGCGTCTACCAAAAGATGCATGTGCATGCTTAAAACGCGTTTTCGCACAAATGCGTGCGCGAGTGCTAAAAAGAGCAGCATCGGCATGCTTAGCACGTCGTTTGGTAGAAATCCACGAGCGCGTTCTGCAAAAAGCACCATTTGCATGCACATCTTGTGGTTTTGCAGAAAACTTCATCCGCGTCTACCAAAAGATGCATGTGCATGCTTAAAACGCGTTTTCGCACAAATGCGTGCGCGGGTGCTAAAAAGAGCAGCATCGGCATGCTTTGCACGTCGTTTGGTAGAAATCCACGTGCGCGTTCTGCAAAAAGCACCATTTGCATGCACATCTTGTGGTTTTGCAGAAAACTTCATCCGCGTCTACCAAAAGATGCATGTGCATGCTTAAAACGCGTTTTCGCACAAATGCGTGCGCGGGTGCTAAAAAGAGCAGCATCGGCATGCTTTGCACGTCGTTTGGTAGAAATCCACGTGCGCGTTCTGCAAAAAGCACCATTTGCATGCACATCTTGTGGTTTTGCAGAAAACTTCATCCGCGTCTACCAAAAGATGCATGTGCATGCTTAAAACGCGTTTTCGCACAAATGCGTGCGCGGGTGCTAAAAAGAGCAGCATTGGCATGCTTAGCACGTCGTTTGGTAGAAATCCACGTGCGCGTTCTGCCAAAAGCACCATTTGCATGCACATCTTGTGGTTTTGCAGAAAACTTCATCCGCGTCTACCAAAAGATGCATGTGCATGCTTAAAACGCGTTTTCGCACAAATCCGTGCGCGGGTGCTAAAAAGAGCAGCATCGGCATGCTTAGCACGTCGTTTGGTAGAAATCCACGTGCGCGTTCTGCAAAAAGCACCATTTGCATGCACATCTTGTGGTTTTGCAGAAAACTTCATCCGCGTCTACCAAAAGATGCATGTGCATGCTTAAAACGCGTTTTCGCACAAATGCGTGCGCGGGTGCTAAAAAGAGCAGCATCGGCATGCTTAGCACGTCGTTTGGTAGAAATCCACGTGCGCGTTCTGCAAAAAGCACCATTTGCATGCACATCTTGTGGTTTTGCAGAAAACTTCATCCGCGTCTACCAAAAGATGCATGTGCATGCTTAAAACGCGTTTTCGCACAAATGCGTGCGCGGGTGCTAAAAAGAGCAGCATCGGCATGCTTAGCACGTCGTTTGGTAGAAATCCACGTGCGCGTTTTGCAAAAAGCACCATTTGCATGCACATCTTGTGGTTTTGAAGAAAACTTCATCCGCGTCTACCAAAAGATGCATGTGCATGCTTAAAACGCGTTCTCGCACAAATGCGTGCGCGGGTGCTAAAAAGAGCAGATCGGCATGCTTAGCGCGTCGTTTGGTAGAAATCCACGTGCGCGTTCTGCAAAAAGCACCATTTGCATGCACATCTTGTGGTTTTGCAGAAAACTTCATCCGCGTCTACCAAAAGATGCATGTGCATGCTTAAAACGCGTTTTCGCACAAATCCGTGCGCGGGTGCTAAAAAGAGCAGCATCGGCATGCTTAGCACGTCGTTTGGTAGAAATCCACGTGCGCGTTCTGCAAAAAGCACCATTTGCATGCACATCTTGTGGTTTTGCAGAAAACTTCATCCGCGTCTACCAAAAGATGCATGTGCATGCTTAAAACGCGTTTTCGCACAAATCCGTGCGCGGGTGCTAAAAAGAGCAGCATCGGCAAGCTTAGCACGTCGTTTGGTAGAAATCCACGTGCGCGTTCTGCAAAAAGCACCATTTGCATGCACATCTTGTGGTTTTGCAGAAAACTTCATCCGCGTCTACCAAAAGATGCATGTGCATGCTTAAAACGCGTTTTCGCACAAATGCGTGCGCGGGTGCTAAAAAGAGCAGCATCGGCATGCTTAGCACGTCGTTTGGTAGAAATCCACGTGCGCGTTCTGCAAAAAGCACCATTTGCATGCACATCTTGTGGTTTTGTAGAAAACTTCATCCGCGTCTACCAAAAGATGCATGTGCATGCTTAAAACGCGTTTTCGCACAAATGCGTGCGCGGGTGCTAAAAAGAGCAGCATCGGCATGCTTAGCACGTCGTTTGGTAGAAATCCACGTGCGCGTTTTGCAAAAAGCACCATTTGCATGCACATCTTGTGGTTTTGCAGAAAACTTCATCCGCGTCTACCAAAAGATGCATGTGCATGCTTAAAACGCGTTCTCGCACAAATGCGTGCGCGGGTGCTAAAAAGAGCAGCATCGGCATGCTTAGCACGTCGTTTGGTAGAAATCCACGTGCGCGTTCTGCAAAAAGCACCATTTGCATTCACATCTTGTGGTTTTGCAGAAAACTTCATCCGCGTCTACCAAAAGATGCATGTGCATGCTTAAAACGCGTTTTCGCACAAATCCGTGCGCGGGTGCTAAAAAGAGCAGCATCGGCATGCTTAGCACGTCGTTTGGTAGAAATCCACGTGCGCGTTCTGCAAAAAGCACCATTTGCATGCACATCTTGTGGTTTTGCAGAAAACTTCATCCGCGTCTACCAAAAGATGCATGTGCATGCTTAAAACGCGTTTTCGCACAAATGCTTGCGCGGGTGCTAAAAAGAGCAGCATCGGCATGCTTAGCACGTCGTTTGGTAGAAATCCACGAGCGCGTTCTGCAAAAAGCACCATTTGCATGCACATCTTGTGGTTTTGCAGAAAACTTCATCCGCGTCTACCAAAAGAGGCATGTGCATGCTTAAAACGCGTTTTCGCACAAATGCGTGCGCGGGTGCTAAAAAGAGCAGCATCAGCATGCTTAGCACGTCGTTTGGTAGAAATCCACGTGCGCGTTCTGCCAAAAGCACCATTTGCATGCACATCTTGTGGTTTTGCAGAAAACTTCATCCGCGTCTACCAAAAGATGCATGTGCATGCTTAAAACGCGTTTTCGCACAAATGCGTGCGCGGGTGCTAAAAAGAGCAGCATCGGCATGCTTAGCACGTCGTTTGGTAGAAATCCACGTGCGCGTTTTGCAAAAAGCACCATTTGCATGCACATCTTGTGGTTTTGCAGAAAACTTCATCCGCGTCTACCAAAAGATGCATGTGCATGCTTAAAACGCGTTCTCGCACAAATGCGTGCGCGGGTGCTAAAAAGAGCAGCATCGGCATGCTTAGCACGTCGTTTGGTAGAAATCCACGTGCGCGTTTTGCAAAAAGCACCATTTGCATGCACATCTTGTGGTTTTGCAGAAAACTTCATCCGCGTCTACCAAAAGATGCATGTGCATGCTTAAAACGCGTTTTCGCACAAATCCGTGCGCGGGTGCTAAAAAGAGCAGCATCGGCATGCTTAGCACGTCGTTTGGTAGAAATCCACGTGCGCGTTCTGCAAAAAGCACCATTTGCATGCACATCTTGTGGTTTTGCAGAAAACTTCATCCGCGTCTACCAAAAGATGCATGTGCATGCTTAAAACGCGTTTTCGCACAAATGCGTGCGCGGGTGCTAAAAAGAGCAGAATCGGCATGCTTAGCACGTCGTTTGGTAGAAATCCACGAGCGCGTTCTGCAAAAAGCACCATTTGCATGCACATCTTGTGGTTTTGCAGAAAACTTCATCCGCGTCTACCAAAAGATGCATGTGCATGCTTAAAACGCGTTTTCGCACAAATGCGTGCGCGGGTGCTAAAAAGAGCAGCATCAGCATGCTTAGCACGTCGTTTGGTAGAAATCCACGTGCGCGTTCTGCCAAAAGCACCATTTGCATGCACATCTTGTGGTTTTGCAGAAAACTTCATCCGCGTCTACCAAAAGATGCATGTGCATGCTTAAAACGCGTTTTCGCACAAATGCGTGTGCGGGTGCTAAAAAGAGCAGCATCGGCATGCTTAGCACGTCGTTTGGTAGAAATCCACGAGCGCGTTCTGCAAAAAGCACCATTTGCATGCACATCTTGTGGTTTTGCAGAAAACGTCATCCGCGTCTACCAAAAGATGCATGTGCATGCTTAAAACGCGTTTTCGCACAAATGCGTGCGCGGGTGCTAAAAAGAGCAGCATCGGCATGCTTAGCACGTCGTTTGGTAGAAATCCACGTGCGCGTTCTGCCAAAAGCACCATTTGCATGCACATCTTGTGGTTTTGCAGAAAACTTCATCCGCGTCTACCAAAAGATGCATGTGCATGCTTAAAACGCGTTTTCGCACAAATCCGTGCGCGGGTGCTAAAAAGAGCAGCATCGGCATGCTTAGCACGTCGTTTGGTAGAAATCCACGTGCGCGTTCTGCCAAAAGCACCATTTGCATGCACATCTTGTGGTTTTGCAGAAAACTTCATCCGCGTCTACCAAAAGATGCATGTGCATGCTTAAAACGCGTTTTCGCACAAATGCGTGTGCGGGTGCTAAAAAGAGCAGCATCGGCATGCTTAGCACGTCGTTTGGTAGAAATCCACGAGCGCGTTCTGCAAAAAGCACCATTTGCATGCACATCTTGTGGTTTTGCAGAAAACGTCATCCGCGTCTACCAAAAGATGCATGTGCATGCTTAAAACGCGTTTTCGCACAAATGCGTGCGCGGGTGCTAAAAAGAGCAGCATCGGCATGCTTAGCACGTCGTTTGGTAGAAATCCACGTGCGCGTTCTGCAAAAAGCACGATTTGCATGCACATCTTGTGGTTTTGCAGAAAACTTCGTCCGCGTCTACCAAAAGATGCATGTGCATGCTTAAAACGCGTTTTCGCACAAATGCGTGCGCGAGTGCTAAAAAGAGCAGCATCGGCATGCTTAGCACGTCGTTTGGTAGAAATCAACGAGCGCGTTCTGCAAAAAGCACCATTTGCATGCACATCTTGTGGTTTTGCAGAAAACTTCATCCGCGTCTACCAAAAGATGCATGTGCATGCTTAAAACGCGTTTTCGCACAAATGCGTGCGCGGGTGCTAAAAAGAGCAGCATCGGCATGCTTTGCACGTCGTTTGGTAGAAATCCACGTGCGCGTTCTGCCAAAAGCACCATTTGCATGCACATCTTGTGGTTTTGCAGAAAACTTCATCCGCGTCTACCAAAAGATGCATGTGCATGCTTAAAACGCATTTTCGCACAAATCCGTGCGCGGGTGCTAAAAAGAGCAGCATCGGCATGCTTAGCACGTCGTTTGGTAGAAATCCACGTGCGCGTTCTGCAAAAAGCACCATTTGCATGCACATCTTGTGGTTTTGCAGAAAACTTCATCCGCGTCTACCAAAAGATGAATGTGCATGCTTAAAACGCGTTTTCGCACAAATGCGTGCGCGAGTGCTAAAAAGAGCAGCATCGGCATGCTTAGCACGTCGTTTGGTAGAAATCCACGAGCGCGTTCTGCAAAAAGCACCATTTGCATGCACATCTTGTGGTTTTGCAGAAAACTTCATCCGCGTCTACCAAAAGATGCATGTGCATGCTTAAAACGCGTTTTCGCACAAATGCGTGCGCGGGTGCTAAAAAGAGCAGCATCGGCATGCTTTGCACGTCGTTTGGTAGAAATCCACGTGCGCGTTCTGCAAAAAGCACCATTTGCATGCACATCTTGTGGTTTTGCAGAAAACTTCATCCGCGTCTACCAAAAGAAGCATGTGCATGCTTAAAACGCGTTTTCGCACAAATGCGTGCGCGGGTGCTAAAAAGAGCAGCATTGGCATGCTTAGCACGTCGTTTGGTAGAAATCCACGTGCGCGTTCTGCCAAAAGCACCATTTGCATGCACATCTTGTGGTTTTGCAGAAAACTTCATCCGCGTCTACCAAAAGATGCATGTGCATGCTTAAAACGCGTTTTCGCACAAATCCGTGCGCGGGTGCTAAAAAGAGCAGCATCGGCATGCTTAGCACGTCGTTTGGTAGAAATCCACGTGCGCGTTCTGCAAAAAGCACCATTTGCATGCACATCTTGTGGTTTTGCAGAAAACTTCATCCGCGTCTACCAAAAGATGCATGTGCATGCTTAAAACGCGTTTTCGCACAAATGCGTGCGCGGGTGCTAAAAAGAGCAGCATTGGCATGCTTAGCACGTCGTTTGGTAGAAATCCACGTGCGCGTTCTGCCAAAAGCACCATTTGCATGCACATCTTGTGGTTTTGCAGAAAACTTCATCCGCGTCTACCAAAAGATGCATGTGCATGCTTAAAACGCGTTTTCGCACAAATCCGTGCGCGGGTGCTAAAAAGAGCAGCATCGGCATGCTTAGCACGTCGTTTAGTAGAAATCCACGTGCGCGTTCTGCCAAAAGCACCATTTGCATGCACATCTTGTGGTTTTGCAGAAAACTTCATCCGCGTCTACCAAAAGATGCATGTGCATGCTTAAAACGCGTTTTCGCACAAATCCGTGCGCGGGTGCTAAAAAGAGCAGCATCGGCATGCTTAGCACGTCGTTTGGTAGAAATCCACGTGCGCGTTCTGCAAAAAGCACCATTTGCATGCACGTCTTGTGGTTTTGCAGAAAACTTCATCCGCGTCTACCAAAAGATGCATGGGCATGCTTAAAACGCGTTTTCGCACAAATGCGTGCGCGGGTGCTAAAAAGAGCAGCATCGGCATGCTTAGCACGTCGTTTGGTAGAAATCCACGTGCGCGTTCTGCCAAAAGCACCATTTGCATGCACATCTTGTGGTTTTGCAGAAAACTTCATCCGCGTCTACCAAAAGATGCATGTGCATGCTTAAAACGCGTTTTCGCACAAATCCGTGCGCGGGTGCTAAAAAGAGCAGCATCGGCAAGCTTAGCACGTCGTTTGGTAGAAATCCACGTGCGCGTTCTGCAAAAAGCACCATTTGCATGCACATCTTGTGGTTTTGCAGAAAACTTCATCCGCGTCTACCAAAAGATGCATGTGCATGCTTAAAACGCGTTTTCGCACAAATGCGTGCGCGGGTGCTAAAAAGAGCAGCATCGGCATGCTTAGCACGTCGTTTGGTAGAAATCCACGTGCGCGTTCTGCAAAAAGCACCATTTGCATGCACATCTTGTGGTTTTGCAGAAAACTTCATCCGCGTCTACCAAAAGATGCATGTGCATGCTTAAAACGCGTTTTCGCACAAATGCGTGCGCGGGTGCTAAAAAGAGCAGCATCGGCATGCTTAGCACGTCGTTTGGTAGAAATCCACGTGCGCGTTTTGCAAAAAGCACCATTTGCATGCACATCTTGTGGTTTTGAAGAAAACTTCATCCGCGTCTACCAAAAGATGCATGTGCATGCTTAAAACGCGTTCTCGCACAAATGCGTGCGCGGGTGCTAAAAAGAGCAGATCGGCATGCTTAGCACGTCGTTTGGTAGAAATCCACGTGCGCGTTCTGCAAAAAGCACCATTTGCATGCACATCTTGTGGTTTTGCAGAAAACTTCATCCGCGTCTACCAAAAGATGCATGTGCATGCTTAAAACGCGTTTTCGCACAAATCCGTGCGCGGGTGCTAAAAAGAGCAGCATCGGCATGCTTAGCACGTCGTTTGGTAGAAATCCACGTGCGCGTTCTGCAAAAAGCACCATTTGCATGCACATCTTGTGGTTTTGCAGAAAACTTCATCCGCGTCTACCAAAAGATGCATGTGCATGCTTAAAACGCGTTTTCGCACAAATCCGTGCGCGGGTGCTAAAAAGAGCAGCATCGGCATGCTTAGCACGTCGTTTGGTAGAAATCCACGTGCGCGTTCTGCAAAAAGCACCATTTGCATGCACGTCTTGTGGTTTTGCAGAAAACTTCATCCGCGTCTACCAAAAGATGCATGGGCATGCTTAAAACGCGTTTTCGCACAAATGCGTGCGCGGGTGCTAAAAAGAGCAGCATCGGCATGCTTAGCACGTCGTTTGGTAGAAATCCACGTGCGCGTTCTGCCAAAAGCACCATTTGCATGCACATCTTGTGGTTTTGCAGAAAACTTCATCCGCGTCTACCAAAAGATGCATGTGCATGCTTAAAACGCGTTTTCGCACAAATCCGTGCGCGGGTGCTAAAAAGAGCAGCATCGGCAAGCTTAGCACGTCGTTTGGTAGAAATCCACGTGCGCGTTCTGCAAAAAGCACCATTTGCATGCACATCTTGTGGTTTTGCAGAAAACTTCATCCGCGTCTACCAAAAGATGCATGTGCATGCTTAAAACGCGTTTTCGCACAAATGCGTGCGCGGGTGCTAAAAAGAGCAGCATCGGCATGCTTAGCACGTCGTTTGGTAGAAATCCACGTGCGCGTTCTGCAAAAAGCACCATTTGCATGCACATCTTGTGGTTTTGCAGAAAACTTCATCCGCGTCTACCAAAAGATGCATGTGCATGCTTAAAACGCGTTTTCGCACAAATGCGTGCGCGGGTGCTAAAAAGAGCAGCATCGGCATGCTTAGCACGTCGTTTGGTAGAAATCCACGTGCGCGTTTTGCAAAAAGCACCATTTGCATGCACATCTTGTGGTTTTGAAGAAAACTTCATCCGCGTCTACCAAAAGATGCATGTGCATGCTTAAAACGCGTTCTCGCACAAATGCGTGCGCGGGTGCTAAAAAGAGCAGATCGGCATGCTTAGCACGTCGTTTGGTAGAAATCCACGTGCGCGTTCTGCAAAAAGCACCATTTGCATGCACATCTTGTGGTTTTGCAGAAAACTTCATCCGCGTCTACCAAAAGATGCATGTGCATGCTTAAAACGCGTTTTCGCACAAATCCGTGCGCGGGTGCTAAAAAGAGCAGCATCGGCATGCTTAGCACGTCGTTTGGTAGAAATCCACGTGCGCGTTCTGCAAAAAGCACCATTTGCATGCACATCTTGTGGTTTTGCAGAAAACTTCATCCGCGTCTACCAAAAGATGCATGTGCATGCTTAAAACGCGTTTTCGCACAAATCCGTGCGCGGGTGCTAAAAAGAGCAGCATCGGCAAGCTTAGCACGTCGTTTGGTAGAAATCCACGTGCGCGTTCTGCAAAAAGCACCATTTGCATGCACATCTTGTGGTTTTGCAGAAAACTTCATCCGCGTCTACCAAAAGATGCATGTGCATGCTTAAAACGCGTTTTCGCACAAATGCGTGCGCGGGTGCTAAAAAGAGCAGCATCGGCATGCTTAGCACGTCGTTTGGTAGAAATCCACGTGCGCGTTCTGCAAAAAGCACCATTTGCATGCACATCTTGTGGTTTTGCAGAAAACTTCATCCGCGTCTACCAAAAGATGCATGTGCATGCTTAAAACGCGTTTTCGCACAAATGCGTGCGCGGGTGCTAAAAAGAGCAGCATCGGCATGCTTAGCACGTCGTTTGGTAGAAATCCACGTGCGCGTTTTGCAAAAAGCACCATTTGCATGCACATCTTGTGGTTTTGCAGAAAACTTCATCCGCGTCTACCAAAAGATGCATGTGCATGCTTAAAACGCGTTCTCGCACAAATGCGTGCGCGGGTGCTAAAAAGAGCAGCATCGGCATGCTTAGCACGTCGTTTGGTAGAAATCCACGTGCGCGTTCTGCAAAAAGCACCATTTGCATGCACATCTTGTGGTTTTGCAGAAAACTTCATCCGCGTCTACCAAAAGATGCATGTGCATGCTTAAAACGCGTTTTCGCACAAATCCGTGCGCGGGTGCTAAAAAGAGCAGCATCGGCATGCTTAGCACGTCGTTTGGTAGAAATCCACGTGCGCGTTCTGCAAAAAGCACCATTTGCATGCACATCTTGTGGTTTTGCAGAAAACTTCATCCGCGTCTACCAAAAGATGCATGTGCATGCTTAAAACGCGTTTTCGCACAAATGCGTGCGCGGGTGCTAAAAAGAGCAGCATCGGCATGCTTAGCACGTCGTTTGGTAGAAATCCACGAGCGCGTTCTGCAAAAAGCACCATTTGCATGCACATCTTGTGGTTTTGCAGAAAACTTCATCCGCGTCTACCAAAAGATGCATGTGCATGCTTAAAACGCGTTTTCGCACAAATGCGTGCGCGGGTGCTAAAAAGAGCAGCATCAGCATGCTTAGCACGTCGTTTGGTAGAAATCCACGTGCGCGTTCTGCCAAAAGCACCATTTGCATGCACATCTTGTGGTTTTGCAGAAAACTTCATCCGCGTCTACCAAAAGATGCATGTGCATGCTTAAAACGCGTTTTCGCACAAATGCGTGTGCGGGTGCTAAAAAGAGCAGCATCGGCATGCTTAGCACGTCGTTTGGTAGAAATCCACGAGCGCGTTCTGCAAAAAGCACCATTTGCATGCACATCTTGTGGTTTTGCAGAAAACGTCATCCGCGTCTACCAAAAGATGCATGTGCATGCTTAAAACGCGTTTTCGCACAAATGCGTGCGCGGGTGCTAAAAAGAGCAGTATCGGCATGCTTAGCACGTCGTTTGGTAGAAATCCACGTGCGCGTTCTGCCAAAAGCACCATTTGCATGCACATCTTGTGGTTTTGCAGAAAACTTCATCCGCGTCTACCAAAAGATGCATGTGCATGCTTAAAACGCGTTTTCGCACAAATCCGTGCGCGGGTGCTAAAAAGAGCAGCATCGGCATGCTTAGCACGTCGTTTGGTAGAAATCCACGTGCGCGTTCTGCAAAAAGCACCATTTGCATGCACATCTTGTGGTTTTGCAGAAAACTTCATCCGCGTCTACCAAAAGATGCATGTGCATGCTTAAAACGCGTTTTCGCACAAATCCGTGCGCGGGTGCTAAAAAGAGCAGCATCGGCATGCTTAGCACGTCGTTTGGTAGAAATCCACGTGCGCGTTCTGCAAAAAGCACGATTTGCATGCACATCTTGTGGTTTTGCAGAAAACTTCATCCGCGTCTACCAAAAGATGCATGTGCATGCTTAAAACGCGTTTTCGCACAAATGCGTGCGCGAGTGCTAAAAAGAGCAGCATCGGCATGCTTAGCACGTCGTTTGGTAGAAATCAACGAGCGCGTTCTGCAAAAAGCACCATTTGCATGCACATCTTGTGGTTTTGCAGAAAACTTCATCCGCGTCTACCAAAAGATGCATGTGCATGCTTAAAACGCGTTTTCGCACAAATGCGTGCGCGGGTGCTAAAAAGAGCAGCATCGGCATGCTTTGCACGTCGTTTGGTAGAAATCCACGTGCGCGTTCTGCCAAAAGCACCATTTGCATGCACATCTTGTGGTTTTGCAGAAAACTTCATCCGCGTCTACCAAAAGATGCATGTGCATGCTTAAAACGCTTTTTCGCACAAATCCGTGCGCGGGTGCTAAAAAGAGCAGCATCGGCATGCTTAGCACGTCGTTTGGTAGAAATCCACGTGCGCGTTCTGCAAAAAGCACCATCTGCATGCACATCTTGTGGTTTTGCAGAAAACTTCATCCGCGTCTACCAAAAGATGCATGTGCATGCTTAAAACGCGTTTTCGCACAAATGCGTGCGCGAGTGCTAAAAAGAGCAGCATCGGCATGCTTAGCACGTCGTTTGGTAGAAATCCACGAGCGCGTTCTGCAAAAAGCACCATTTGCATGCACATCTTGTGGTTTTGCAGAAAACTTCATCCGCGTCTACCAAAAGATGCATGTGCATGCTTAAAACGCGTTTTCGCACAAATGCGTGCGCGGGTGCTAAAAAGAGCAGCATCGGCATGCTTTGCACGTCGTTTGGTAGAAATCCACGTGCGCGTTCTGCCAAAAGCACCATTTGCATGCACATCTTGTGGTTTTGCAGAAAACTTCATCCGCGTCTACCAAAAGATGCATGTGCATGCTTAAAACGCGTTTTCGCACAAATCCGTGCGCGAGTGCTAAAAAGAGCAGCATCGGCATGCTTAGCACGTCGTTTGGTAGAAATCCACGTGCGCGTTCTGCAAAAAGCACCATTTGCATGCACATCTTGTGGTTTTGCAGAAAACTTCATCCGCGTCTACCAAAAGATGCATGTGCATGCTTAAAACGCGTTTTCGCACAAATCCGTGCGCGGGTGCTAAAAAGAGCAGCATCGGCATGCTTAGCACGTCGTTTGGTAGAAATCCACGTGCGCGTTCTGCAAAAAGCACCATTTGCATGCACATCTTGTGGTTTTGCAGAAAACTTCATCCGCGTCTACCAAAAGATGCATGTGCATGCTTAAAACGCGTTTTCGCACAAATGCGTGCGCGGGTGCTAAAAAGAGCAGCATCGGCATGCTTAGCACGTCGTTTGGTAGAAATCCACGTGCGCGTTTTGCAAAAAGCACCATTTGCATGCACATCTTGTGGTTTTGCAGAAAACTTCATCCGCGTCTACCAAAAGATGCATGTGCATGCTTAAAACGCGTTCTCGCACAAATGCGTGCGCGAGTGCTAAAAAGAGCAGATCGGCATGCTTAGCACGTCGTTTGGTAGAAATCCACGTGCGCGTTCTGCAAAAAGCACCATTTGCATGCACATCTTGTGGTTTTGCAGAAAACTTCATCCGCGTCTACCAAAAGATGCATGTGCATGCTTAAAACGCGTTTTCGCACAAATCCGTGCGCGGGTGCTAAAAAGAGCAGCATCGGCATGCTTAGCACGTCGTTTGGTAGAAATCCACGTGCGCGTTCTGCAAAAAGCACCATTTGCATGCACATCTTGTGGTTTTGCAGAAAACTTCATCCGCGTCTACCAAAAGATGCATGTGCATGCTTAAAACGCGTTTTCGCACAAATCCGTGCACGGGTGCTAAAAAGAGCAGCATCGGCAAGCTTAGCACGTCGTTTGGTAGAAATCCACGTGCGCGTTCTGCAAAAAGCACCATTTGCATGCACATCTTGTGGTTTTGCAGAAAACTTCATCCGCGTCTACCAAAAGATGCATGTGCATGCTTAAAACGCGTTTTCGCACAAATCCGTGCGCGGGTGCTAAAAAGAGCAGCATCGGCATGCTTAGCACGTCGTTTGGTAGAAATCCACGTGCGCGTTCTGCAAAAAGCACCATTTGCATGCACATCTTGTGGTTTTGCAGAAAACTTCATCCGCGTCTACCAAAAGATGCATGTGCATGCTTAAAACGCGTTTTCGCACAAATGCGTGCGCGGGTGCTAAAAAGAGCAGCATCGGCATGCTTAGCACGTCGTTTGGTAGAAATCCACGTGCGCGTTTTGCAAAAAGCACCATTTGCATGCACATCTTGTGGTTTTGCAGAAAACTTCATCCGCGTCTACCAAAAGATGCATGTGCATGCTTAAAACGCGTTCTCGCACAAATGCGTGCGCGAGTGCTAAAAAGAGCAGATCGGCATGCTTAGCACGTCGTTTGGTAGAAATCCACGTGCGCGTTCTGCAAAAAGCACCATTTGCATGCACATCTTGTGGTTTTGCAGAAAACTTCATCCGCGTCTACCAAAAGATGCATGTGCATGCTTAAAACGCGTTTTCGCACAAATCCGTGCGCGGGTGCTAAAAAGAGCAGCATCGGCATGCTTAGCACGTCGTTTGGTAGAAATCCACGTGCGCGTTCTGCAAAAAGCACCATTTGCATGCACATCTTGTGGTTTTGCAGAAAACTTCATCCGCGTCTACCAAAAGATGCATGTGCATGCTTAAAACGCGTTTTCGCACAAATCCGTGCACGGGTGCTAAAAAGAGCAGCATCGGCAAGCTTAGCACGTCGTTTGGTAGAAATCCACGTGCGCGTTCTGCAAAAAGCACCATTTGCATGCACATCTTGTGGTTTTGCAGAAAACTTCATCCGCGTCTACCAAAAGATGCATGTGCATGCTTAAAACGCGTTTTCGCACAAATGCGTGCGCGGGTGCTAAAAAGAGCAGCATCGGCATGCTTAGCACGTCGTTTGGTAGAAATCCACGTGCGCGTTCTGCAAAAAGCACCATTTGCATGCACATCTTGTGGTTTTGCAGAAAACTTCATCCGCGTCTACCAAAAGATGCATGTGCATGCTTAAAACGCGTTTTCGCACAAATGCGTGCGCGGGTGCTAAAAAGAGCAGCATCGGCATGCTTAGCACGTCGTTTGGTAGAAATCCACGTGCGCGTTTTGCAAAAAGCACCATTTGCATGCACATCTTGTGGTTTTGCAGAAAACTTCATCCGCGTCTACCAAAAGATGCATGTGCATGCTTAAAACGCGTTCTCGCACAAATGCGTGCGCGGGTGCTAAAAAGAGCAGCATCGGCATGCTTAGCACGTCGTTTGGTAGAAATCCACGTGCGCGTTCTGCAAAAAGCACCATTTGCATGCACATCTTGTGGTTTTGCAGAAAACTTCATCCGCGTCTACCAAAAGATGCATGTGCATGCTTAAAACGCGTTTTCGCACAATTCCGTGCGCGGGTGCTAAAAAGAGCAGCATCGGCATGCTTAGCACGTCGTTTGGTAGAAATCCACGTGCGCGTTCTGCAAAAAGCACCATTTGCATGCACATCTTGTGGTTTTGCAGAAAACTTCATCCGCGTCTACCAAAAGATGCATGTGCATGCTTAAAACGCGTTTTCGCACAAATGCGTGCGCGGGTGCTAAAAAGAGCAGCATCGGCATGCTTAGCACGTCGTTTGGTAGAAATCCACGTGCGCGTTTTGCAAAAAGCACCATTTGCATGCACATCTTGTGGTTTTGCAGAAAACTTCATCCGCGTCTACCAAAAGATGCATGTGCATGCTTAAAACGCGTTCTCGCACAAATGCGTGCGCGGGTGCTAAAAAGAGCAGCATCGGCATGCTTAGCACGTCGTTTGGTAGAAATCCACGTGCGCGTTTTGCAAAAAGCACCATTTGCATGCACATCTTGTGGTTTTGCAGAAAACTTCATCCGCGTCTACCAAAAGATGCATGTGCATGCTTAAAACGCGTTCTCGCACAAATGCGTGCGCGGGTGCTAAAAAGAGCAGCATCGGCATGCTTAGCACGTCGTTTGGTAGAAATCCACGTGCGCGTTCTGCAAAAAGCACCATTTGCATGCACATCTTGTGGTTTTGCAGAAAACTTCATCCGCGTCTACCAAAAGATGCATGTGCATGCTTAAAACGCGTTTTCGCACAAATCCGTGCGCGGGTGCTAAAAAGAGCAGCATCGGCATGCTTAGCACGTCGTTTGGTAGAAATCCACGTGCGCGTTCTGCAAAAAGCACCATTTGCATGCACATCTTGTGGTTTTGCAGAAAACTTCATCCGCGTCTACCAAAAGATGCATGTGCATGCTTAAAACGCGTTTTCGCACAAATGCGTGCGCGGGTGCTAAAAAGAGCAGCATCGGCATGCTTAGCACGTCGTTTGGTAGAAATCCACGTGCGCGTTCTGCCAAAAGCACCATTTGCATGCACATCTTGTGGTTTTGCAGAAAACTTCATCCGCGTCTACCAAAAGATGCATGTGCATGCTTAAAACACGTTTTCGCACAAATGCGTGTGCGGGTGCTAAAAAGAGCAGCATCGGCATGCTTAGCACGTCGTTTGGTAGAAATCCACGAGCGCGTTCTGCAAAAAGCACCATTTGCATGCACATCTTGTGGTTTTGCAGAAAACTTCATCCGCGTCTACCAAAAGATGCATGTGCATGCTTAAAACGCGTTCTCGCACAAATGCGTGCGCGGGTGCTAAAAAGAGCAGATCGGCATGCTTAGCACGTCGTTTGGTAGAAATCCACGTGCGCGTTCTGCAAAAAGCACCGTTTGCATGCACATCTTGTGGTTTTGCAGAAAACTTCATCCGCGTCTACCAAAAGATGCATGTGCATGCTTAAAACGCGTTTTCGCACAATTCCGTGCGCGGGTGCTAAAAAGAGCAGCATCGGCATGCTTAGCACGTCGTTTGGTAGAAATCCACGTGCGCGTTCTGCAAAAAGCACCATTTGCATGCACATCTTGTGGTTTTGCAGAAAACTTCATCCGCGTCTACCAAAAGATGCATGTGCATGCTTAAAACGCGTTTTCGCACAAATGCGTGCGCGGGTGCTAAAAAGAGCAGCATCGGCATGCTTAGCACGTCGTTTGGTAGAAATCCACGTGCGCGTTTTGCAAAAAGCACCATTTGCATGCACATCTTGTGGTTTTGCAGAAAACTTCATCCGCGTCTACCAAAAGATGCATGTGCATGCTTAAAACGCGTTCTCGCACAAATGCGTGCGCGGGTGCTAAAAAGAGCAGCATCGGCATGCTTAGCACGTCGTTTGGTAGAAATCCACGTGCGCGTTCTGCAAAAAGCACCATTTGCATGCACATCTTGTGGTTTTGCAGAAAACTTCATCCGCGTCTACCAAAAGATGCATGTGCATGCTTAAAACGCGTTCTCGCACAAATGCGTGCGCGGGTGCTAAAAAGAGCAGCATCGGCATGCTTAGCACGTCGTTTGGTAGAAATCCACGTGCGCGTTCTGCAAAAAGCACCATTTGCATGCACATCTTGTGGTTTTGCAGAAAACTTCATCCGCGTCTACCAAAAGATGCATGTGCATGCTTAAAACGCGTTTTCGCACAAATCCGTGCGCGGGTGCTAAAAAGAGCAGCATCGGCATGCTTAGCACGTCGTTTGGTAGAAATCCACGTGCGCGTTCTGCAAAAAGCACCATTTGCATGCACATCTTGTGGTTTTGCAGAAAACTTCATCCGCGTCTACCAAAAGATGCATGTGCATGCTTAAAACGCGTTTTCGCACAAATGCGTGCGCGGGTGCTAAAAAGAGCAGCATCGGCATGCTTAGCACGTCGTTTGGTAGAAATCCACGTGCGCGTTCTGCCAAAAGCACCATTTGCATGCACATCTTGTGGTTTTGCAGAAAACTTCATCCGCGTCTACCAAAAGATGCATGTGCATGCTTAAAACGCGTTTTCGCACAAATGCGTGTGCGGGTGCTAAAAAGAGCAGCATCGGCATGCTTAGCACGTCGTTTGGTAGAAATCCACGAGCGCGTTCTGCAAAAAGCACCATTTGCATGCACATCTTGTGGTTTTGCAGAAAACTTCATCCGCGTCTACCAAAAGATGCATGTGCATGCTTAAAACGCGTTCTCGCACAAATGCGTGCGCGGGTGCTAAAAAGAGCAGATCGGCATGCTTAGCACGTCGTTTGGTAGAAATCCACGTGCGCGTTCTGCAAAAAGCACCGTTTGCATGCACATCTTGTGGTTTTGCAGAAAACTTCATCCGCGTCTACCAAAAGATGCATGTGCATGCTTAAAACGCGTTTTCGCACAATTCCGTGCGCGGGTGCTAAAAAGAGCAGCATCGGCATGCTTAGCACGTCGTTTGGTAGAAATCCACGTGCGCGTTCTGCAAAAAGCACCATTTGCATGCACATCTTGTGGTTTTGCAGAAAACTTCATCCGCGTCTACCAAAAGATGCATGTGCATGCTTAAAACGCGTTTTCGCACAAATGCGTGCGCGGGTGCTAAAAAGAGCAGCATCGGCATGCTTAGCACGTCGTTTGGTAGAAATCCACGTGCGCGTTTTGCAAAAAGCACCATTTGCATGCACATCTTGTGGTTTTGCAGAAAACTTCATCCGCGTCTACCAAAAGATGCATGTGCATGCTTAAAACGCGTTCTCGCACAAATGCGTGCGCGGGTGCTAAAAAGAGCAGCATCGGCATGCTTAGCACGTCGTTTGGTAGAAATCCACGTGCGCGTTCTGCAAAAAGCACCATTTGCATGCACATCTTGTGGTTTTGCAGAAAACTTCATCCGCGTCTACCAAAAGATGCATGTGCATGCTTAAAACGCGTTCTCGCACAAATGCGTGCGCGGGTGCTAAAAAGAGCAGCATCGGCATGCTTAGCACGTCGTTTGGTAGAAATCCACGTGCGCGTTCTGCAAAAAGCACCATTTGCATGCACATCTTGTGGTTTTGCAGAAAACTTCATCCGCGTCTACCAAAAGATGCATGTGCATGCTTAAAACGCGTTTTCGCACAAATCCGTGCGCGGGTGCTAAAAAGAGCAGCATCGGCATGCTTAGCACGTCGTTTGGTAGAAATCCACGTGCGCGTTCTGCAAAAAGCACCATTTGCATGCACATCTTGTGGTTTTGCAGAAAACTTCATCCGCGTCTACCAAAAGATGCATGTGCATGCTTAAAACGCGTTTTCGCACAAATGCGTGCGCGGGTGCTAAAAAGAGCAGCATCGGCATGCTTAGCACGTCGTTTGGTAGAAATACACGTGCGCGTTCTGCCAAAAGCACCATTTGCATGCACATCTTGTGGTTTTGCAGAAAACTTCATCCGCGTCTACCAAAAGATGCATGTGCATGCTTAAAACGCGTTTTCGCACAAATGCGTGTGCGGGTGCTAAAAAGAGCACCATCGGCATGCTTAGCACGTCGTTTGGTAGAAATCCACGAGCGCGTTCTGCAAAAAGCACCATTTGCATGCACATCTTGTGGTTTTGCAGAAAACGTCATCCGCGTCTACCAAAAGATGCATGTGCATGCTTAAAACGCGTTTTCGCACAAATGCGTGCGCGGGTGCTAAAAAGAGCAGCATCGGCATGCTTAGCACGTCGTTTGGTAGAAATCCACGTGCGCGTTCTGCCAAAAGCACCATTTGCATGCACATCTTGTGGTTTTGCAGAAAACTTCATCCGCGTCTACCAAAAGATGCATGTGCATGCTTAAAACGCGTTTTCGCACAAATGCGTGCGCGAGTGCTAAAAAGAGCAGCATCGGCATGCTTAGCACGTCGTTTGGTAGAAATCCACGAGCGCGTTCTGCAAAAAGCACCATTTGCATGCACATCTTGTGGTTTTGCAGAAAACTTCATCCGCGTCTACCAAAAGATGCATGTGCATGCTTAAAACGCGTTTTCGCACAAATGCGTGCGCGGGTGCTAAAAAGAGCAGCATCGGCATGCTTAGCACGTCGTTTGGTAGAAATCCACGTGCGCGTTTTGCAAAAAGCACCATTTGCATGCACATCTTGTGGTTTTGCAGAAAACTTCATCCGCGTCTACCAAAAGATGCATGTGCATGCTTAAAACGCGTTCTCGCACAAATGCGTGCGCGGGTGCTAAAAAGAGCAGCATCGGCATGCTTAGCACGTCGTTTGGAAGAAATCCACGTGCGCGTTCTGCAAAAAGCACCATTTGCATGCACATCTTGTGGTTTTGCAGAAAACTTCATCCGCGTCTACCAAAAGATGCATGTGCATGCTTAAAACGCGTTTTCGCACAAATGCGTGCGCGAGTGCTAAAAAGAGCAGCATCGGCATGCTTAGCACGTCGTTTGGTAGAAATCCACGAGCGCGTTCTACAAAAAGCACCATTTGCATGCACATCTTGTGGTTTTGCAGAAAACTTCATCCGCGTCTACCAAAAGATGCATGTGCATGCTTAAAACGCGTTTTCGCACAAATGCGTGCGCGGGTGCTAAAAAGAGCAGCATCGGCATGCTTTGCACGTCGTTTGGTAGAAATCCACGTGCGCGTTCTGCAAAAAGCACCATTTGCATGCACATCTTGTGGTTTTGCAGAAAACTTCATCCGCGTCTACCAAAAGATGCATGTGCATGCTTAAAACGCGTTTTCGCACAAATGCGTGCGCGGGTGCTAAAAAGAGCAGCATCGGCATGCTTAGCACGTCGTTTGGTAGAAATCCACGTGCGCGTTTTGCAAAAAGCACCATTTGCATGCACATCTTGTGGTTTTGCAGAAAACTTCATCCGCGTCTACCAAAAGATGCATGTGCATGCTTAAAACGCGTTCTCGCACAAATGCGTGCGCGGGTGCTAAAAAGAGCAGCATCGGCATGCTTAGCACGTCGTTTGGAAGAAATCCACGTGCGCGTTCTGCAAAAAGCACCATTTGCATGCACATCTTGTGGTTTTGCAGAAAACTTCATCCGCGTCTACCAAAAGATGCATGTGCATGCTTAAAACGCGTTTTCGCACAAATCCGTGCGCGGGTGCTAAAAAGAGCAGCATCGGCATGCTTAGCACGTCGTTTGGTAGAAATCCACGTGCGCGTTCTGCAAAAAGCACCATTTGCATGCACATCTTGTGGTTTTGCAGAAAACTTCATCCGCGTCTACCAAAAGATGCATGTGCATGCTTAAAACGCGTTTTCGCACAAATGCGTGCGCGGGTGCTAAAAAGAGCAGCATCGGCATGCTTAGCACGTCGTTTGGTAGAAATCCAGGAGCGCGTTCTGCAAAAAGCACCATTTGCATGCACATCTTGTGGTTTTGCAGAAAACTTCATCCGCATCTAACAAAAGACGCATGTGCATGCTTAAAACGCGTTTTCGCACAAATGCGTGCGCGGGTGCTAAAAAGAGCAGCATCAGCATGCTTAGCACGTCGTTTGGTAGAAATCCACGTGCGCGTTCTGCCAAAAGCACCATTTGCATGCACATCTTGTGGTTTTGCAGAAAACTTCATCCGCGTCTACCAAAAGATGCATGTGCATGCTTAAAACGCGTTTTCGCACAAATGCGTGTGCGGGTGCTAAAAAGAGCAGCATCGGCATGCTTAGCACGTCGTTTGGTAGAAATCCACGAGCGCGTTCTGCAAAAAGCACCATTTGCATGCACATCTTGTGGTTTTGCAGAAAACGTCATCCGCGTCTACCAAAAGATGCATGTGCATGCTTAAAACGCGTTTTCGCACAAATGCGTGCGCGGGTGCTAAAAAGAGCAGCATCGGCATGCTTAGCACGTCGTTTGGTAGAAATCCAGGAGCGCGTTCTGCAAAAAGCACCATTTGCATGCACATCTTGTGGTTTTGCAGAAAACTTCATCCGCATCTAACAAAAGACGCATGTGCATGCTTAAAACGCCTTTTCGCACAAATGCGTGCGCGGGTGCTAAAAAGAGCAGCATCAGCATGCTTAGCACGTCGTTTGGTAGAAATCCACGTGCGCGTTCTGCCAAAAGCACCATTTGCATGCACATCTTGTGGTTTTGCAGAAAACTTCATCCGCGTCTACCAAAAGATGCATGTGCATGCTTAAAACGCGTTTTCGCACAAATGCGTGTGCGGGTGCTAAAAAGAGCAGCATCGGCATGCTTAGCACGTCGTTTGGTAGAAATCCACGAGCGCGTTCTGCAAAAAGCACCATTTGCATGCACATCTTGTGGTTTTGCAGAAAACGTCATCCGCGTCTACCAAAAGATGCATGTGCATGCTTAAAACGCGTTTTCGCACAAATGCGTGCGCGGGTGCTAAAAAGAGCAGCATCGGCATGCTTAGCACGTCGTTTGGTAGAAATCCACGTGCGCGTTCTGCCAAAAGCACCATTTGCATGCACATCTTGTGGTTTTGCAGAAAACTTCATCCGCGTCTACCAAAAGATGCATGTGCATGCTTAAAACGCGTTTTCAATCCGTGCGCGGGTGCTAAAAAGAGCAGCATCGGCATGCTTAGCACGTCGTTTGGTAGAAATCCACGTGCGCGTTCTGCAAAAAGCACCATTTGCATGCACATCTTGTGGTTTTGCAGAAAACTTCATCCGCGTCTACCAAAAGATGCATGTGCATGCTTAAAACGCGTTTTCGCACAAATCCGTGCGCGGGTGCTAAAAAGAGCAGCATCGGCATGCTTAGCACGTCGTTTGGTAGAAATCCACGTGCGCGTTCTGCAAAAAGCACGATTTGCATGCACATCTTGTGGTTTTGCAGAAAACTTCATCCGCGTCTACCAAAAGATGCATGTGCATGCTTAAAACGCGTTTTCGCACAAATGCGTGCGCGAGTGCTAAAAAGAGCAGCATCGGCATGCTTAGCATGCCGTTTGGTAGAAATCCACGAGCGCGTTCTGCAAAAAGCACCATTTGCATGCACATCTTGTGGTTTTGCAGAAAACTTCATCCGCGTCTACCAAAAGATGCATGTGCATGCTTAAAACGCGTTTTCGCACAAATGCGTGCGCGGGTGCTAAAAAGAGCAGCATCGGCATGCTTTGCACGTCGTTTGGTAGAAATCCACGTGCGCGTTCTGCCAAAAGCACCATTTGCATGCACATCTTGTGGTTTTGCAGAAAACTTCATCCGCGTCTACCAAAAGATGCATGTGCATGCTTAAAACGCGTTTTCGCACAAATGCGTGCGCGGGTGCTAAAAAGAGCAGCATCGGCATGCTTAGCACGTCGTTTGGTAGAAATCCACGTGCGCGTTTTGCAAAAAGCACCATTTGCCTGCACATCTTGTGGTTTTGCAGAAAACTTCATCCGCGTCTACCAAAAGATGCATGTGCATGCTTAAAACGCGTTCTCGCACAAATGCGTGCGCGGGTGCTAAAAAGAGCAGATCGGCATGCTTAGCACGTCGTTTGGTAGAAATCCACGTGCGCGTTCTGCAAAAAGCACCATTTGCATGCACATCTTGTGGTTTTGCAGAAAACTTCATCCGCGTCTACCAAAAGATGCATGTGCATGCTTAAAACGCGTTTTCGCACAAATCCGTGCGCGGGTGCTAAAAAGAGCAGCATCGGCATGCTTAGCACGTCGTTTGGTAGAAATCCACGTGCGCGTTCTGCAAAAAGCACCATTTGCATGCACATCTTGTGGTTTTGCAGAAAACTTCATCCGCGTCTACCAAAAGATGCATGTGCATGCTTAAAACGCGTTTTCGCACAAATGCGTGCGCGGGTGCTAAAAAGAGCAGCATCGGCAAGCTTAGCACGTCGTTTGGTAGAAATCCACGTGCGCGTTCTGCAAAAAGCACCATTTGCATGCACATCTTCTGGTTTTGCAGAAAACTTCATCCGCGTCTACCAAAAGATGCATGTGCATGCTTAAAACGCGTTTTCGCACAAATGCGTGCGCGGGTGCTAAAAAGAGCAGCATCGGCATGCTTAGCACGTCGTTTGGTAGAAATCCACGTGCGCGTTCTGCAAAAAGCACCATTTGCATGCACATCTTGTGGTTTTGCAGAAAACTTCATCCGCGTCTACCAAAAGATGCATGTGCATGCTTAAAACGCGTTTTCGCACAAATGCGTGCGCGGGTGCTAAAAAGAGCAGCATCGGCATGCTTAGCACGTCGTTTGGTAGAAATCCACGTGCGCGTTTTGCAAAAAGCACCATTTGCATGCACATCTTGTGGTTTTGCAGAAAACTTCATCCGCGTCTACCAAAAGATGCATGTGCATGCTTAAAACGCGTTCTCGCACAAATGCGTGCGCGGGTGCTAAAAAGAGCAGCATCGGCATGCTTAGCACGTCGTTTGGTAGAAATCCACGTGCGCGTTCTGCAAAAAGCACCATTTGCATGCACATCTTGTGGTTTTGCAGAAAACTTCATCCGCGTCTACCAAAAGATGCATGTGCATGCTTAAAACGCGTTTTCGCACAAATCCGTGCGCGGGTGCTAAAAAGAGCAGCATCGGCATGCTTAGCACGTCGTTTGGTAGAAATTCACGTGCGCGTTCTGCAAAAAGCACCATTTGCATGCACATCTTGTGGTTTTGCAGAAAACTTCATCCGCGTCTACCAAAAGATGCATGTGCATGCTTAAAACGCGTTTTCGCACAAATGCGTGCGCGGGTGCTAAAAAGAGCAGCATCGGCATGCTTAGCACGTCGTTTGGTAGAAATCCACGAGCGTGTTCTGCAAAAAGCACCATTTGCATGCACATCTTGTGGTTTTGCAGAAAACTTCATCCGCGTCTACCAAAAGATGCATGTGCATGCTTAAAACGCGTTTTCGCACAAATGCGTGCGCGGGTGCTAAAAAGAGCAGCATCAGCATGCTTACCACGTCGTTTGGTAGAAATCCACGTGCGCGTTCTGCCAAAAGCACCATTTGCATGCACATCTTGTGGTTTTGCAGAAAACTTCATCCGCGTCTACCAAAAGATGCATGTGCATGCTTAAAACGCGTTTTCGCACAAATGCGCGTGCGGGTGCTAAAAAGAGCAGCATCGGCATGCTTAGCACGTCGTTTGGTAGAAATCCACGAGCGCGTTCTGCAAAAAGCACCATTTGCATGCACATCTTGTGGTTTTGCAGAAAACGTCATCCGCGTCTACCAAAAGATGCATGTGCATGCTTAAAACGCGTTTTCGCACAAATGCGTGCGCGGGTGCTAAAAAGAGCAGCATCGGCATGCTTAGCACGTCGTTTGGTAGAAATCCACGTGCGCGTTCTGCCAAAAGCACCATTTGCATGCACATCTTGTGGTTTTGCAGAAAACTTCATCCGCATCTACCAAAAGATGCATGTGCATGCTTAAAACGCGTTTTCGCACAAATCCGTGCGCGGGTGCTAAAAAGAGCAGCATCGGCATGCTTAGCACGTCGTTTGGTAGAAATCCACGTGCGCGTTCTGCAAAAAGCACCATTTGCATGCACATCTTGTGGTTTTGCAGAAAACTTCATCCGCGTCTACCAAAAGATGCATGTGCATGCTTAAAACGCGTTTTCGCACAAATGCGTGCGCGAGTGCTAAAAAGAGCAGCATCGGCATGCTTAGCACGTCGTTTGGTAGAAATCCACGAGCGCGTTCTGCAAAAAGCACCATTTGCATGCACATCTTGTGGTTTTGCAGAAAACTTCATCCGCGTCTACCAAAAGATGCATGTGCATGCTTAAAACGCGTTTTCGCACAAATGCGTGCGCGGGAGCTAAAAAGAGCAGCATCGGCATGCTTTGCACGTCGTTTGGTAGAAATCCACGTGCGCGTTCTGCCAAAAGCACCATTTGCATGCACATCTTGTGGTTTTGCAGAAAACTTCATCCGCGTCTACCAAAAGATGCATGTGCATGCTTAAAACGCGTTTTCGCACAAATCCGTGCGCGGGTGCTAAAAAGAGCAGCATCGGCATGCTTAGCACGTCGTTTGGTAGAAATCCACGTGCGCGTTCTGCAAAAAGCACCATTTGCATGCACATCTTGTGGTTTTGCAGAAAACTTCATCCGCGTCTACCAAAAGATGCATGTGCATGCTTAAAACGCGTTTTCGCACAAATGCGTGCGCGAGTGCTAAAAAGAGCAGCATCGGCATGCTTAGCACGTCGTTTGGTAGAAATCCACGAGCGCGTTAAAAAGCACCATTTGCATGCACATCTTGTGGTTTTGCAGAAAACTTCATCCGCGTCTACCAAAAGATGCATGTGCATGCTTAAAACGCGTTTTCGCACAAATGCGTGCGCGGGTGCTAAAAAGAGCAGCATCGGCATGCTTTGCACGTCGTTTGGTAGAAATCCACGAGCGCGTTCTGCAAAAAGCACCATTTGCATGCACATCTTGTGGTTTTGCAGAAAACTTCATCCGCGTCTACCAAAAGATGCATGTGCATGCTTAAAACGCGTTTTCGCACAAATGCGTGCGCGGGTGCTAAAAAGAGCAGCATCGGCATGCTTAGCACGTCGTTTGATGGACATCCACGTGCGCGTTCTGCCAAAAGCACCATTTGCATGCACATCTTGTGGTTTTGCAGAAAACTTCATCCGCGTCTACCAAAAGATGCATGTGCATGCTTAAAACGCGTTTTCGCACAAATCCGTGCGCGGGTGCTAAAAAGAGCAGCATCGGCATGCTTAGCACGTCGTTTGGTAGAAATCCACGTGCGCGTTCTGCAAAAAGCACCATTTGCATGCACATCTTGTGGTTTTGCAGAAAACTTCATCCGCGTCTACCAAAAGATGCATGTGCATGCTTAAAACGCGTTTTCGCACAAATGCGTGCGCGGGTGCTAAAAAGAGCAGCATCGGCATGCTTAGCACGTCGTTTGGTAGAAATCCACGTGCGCGTTCTGCCAAAAGCACCATTTGCATGCACATCTTGTGGTTTTGCAGAAAACTTCATCCGCGTCTACCAAAAGATGCATGTGCATGCTTAAAACGCGTTTTCGCACAAATCCGTGCGCGGGTGCTAAAAAGAGCAGCATCGGCAAGCTTAGCACGTCGTTTGGTAGAAATCCACGTGCGCGTTCTGCAAAAAGCACCATTTGCATGCACATCTTGTGGTTTTGCAGAAAACTTCATCCGCGTCTACCAAAAGATGCATGTGCATGCTTAAAACGCGTTTTCGCACAAATGCGTGCGCGGGTGCTAAAAAGAGCAGCATCGGCATGCTTAGCACGTCGTTTGGTAGAAATCCACGTGCGCGTTCTGGAAAAAGCACCATTTGCATGCACATCTTGTGGTTTTGCAGAAAACTTCATCCGCGTCTACCAAAAGATGCATGTGCATGCTTAAAACGCGTTTTCGCACAAATGCGTGTGCGGGTGCTAAAAAGAGCAGCATCGGCATGCTTAGCACGTCGTTTGGTAGAAATCCACGAGCGTGTTCTGCAAAAAGCACCATTTGCATGCACATCTTGTGGTTTTGCAGAAAACTTCATCCGCGTCTACCAAAAGATGCATGTGCATGCTTAAAACGCGTTTTCGCACAAATGCGTGCGCGGGTGCTAAAAAGAGCAGCATCGGCATGCTTAGCAGGTCGTTTGGTAGAAATCCACGTGCGCGTTCTGCCAAAAGCACCATTTGCATGCACATCTTGTGGTTTTGCAGAAAACTTCATCCGCGTCTACCAAAAGATGCATGTGCATGCTTAAAACGCGTTTTCGCACAAATGCGTGCGCGAGTGCTAAAAAGAGCAGCATCGGCATGCTTAGCACGTCGTTTGGTAGAAATCCACGAGCGCGTTCTGCAAAAAGCACCATTTGCATGCACATCTTGTGGTTTTGCAGAAAACTTCATCCGCGTCTACCAAAAGATGCATGTGCATGCTTAAAACGCGTTTTCGCACAAATCCGTGCGCGGGTGCTAAAAAGAGCAGCATCGGCAAGCTTAGCACGTCGTTTGGTAGAAATCCACGTGCGTGTTCTGCAAAAAGCACCATTTGCATGCACATCTTGTGGTTTTGCAGAAAACTTCATCCGCGTCTACCAAAAGATGCATGTGCATGCTTAAAACGCGTTTTCGCACAAATGCGTGCGCGAGTGCTAAAAAGAGCAGCATCGGCATGCTTAGCACGTCGTTTGGTAGAAATCCACGTGCGCGTTCTGCAAAAAGCACCATTTGCATGCACAT
This sequence comes from Dermacentor andersoni, assembly GCF_023375885.2. Lineage (NCBI taxonomy): Eukaryota > Metazoa > Arthropoda > Arachnida > Ixodida > Ixodidae > Dermacentor > Dermacentor andersoni. The sequence continues at coordinate 109,102 of NW_027314861.1, read as the reverse complement.
CTTGTGGTTTTGCAGAAAACTTCACCCGCGTCTACCAAAAGATGCATGTGCATGCTTAAAACGCGTTTTCGCACAAATCCGTGCGCGGGTGCTAAAAAGAGCAGCATCGGCAAGCTTAGCACGTCGTTTGGTAGAAATCCACGTGCGCGTTCTGCAAAAAGCACCATTTGCATGCACATCTTGTGGTTTTGCAGAAAACTTCATCCGCGTCTACCAAAAGATGCATGTGCATGCTTAAAACGCGTTTTCGCACAAATGCGTGCGCGGGTGCTAAAAAGAGCAGCATCGGCATGCTTAGCACGTCGTTTGGTAGAAATCCACGTGCGCGTTCTGCAAAAAGCACCATTTGCATGCACATCTTGTGGTTTTGCAGAAAACTTCATCCGCGTCTACCAAAAGATGCATGTGCTTGCTTAAAACGCGTTTTCGCACAAATGCGTGCGCGGGTGCTAAAAAGAGCAGCATCGGCATGCTTAGCACGTCGTTTGGTAGAAATCCACGTGCGCGTTTTGCAAAAAGCACCATTTGCATGCACATCTTGTGGTTTTGCAGAAAACTTCATCCGCGTCTACCAAAAGATGCATGTGCATGCTTAAAACGCGTTCTCGCACAAATGCGTGCGCGGGTGCTAAAAAGAGCAGCATCGGCATACTTAGCACGTCGTTTGGTAGAAATCCACGTGCGCGTTCTGCAAAAAGCACCATTTGCATGCACATCTTGTGGTTTTGCAGAAAACTTCATCCGCGTCTACCAAAAGATGCATGTGCATGCTTAAAACGCGTTTTCGCACAAATCCGTGCGCGGGTGCTAAAAAGAGCAGCATCGGCATGCTTAGCACGTCGTTTGGTAGAAATCCACGTGCGCGTTCTGCAAAAAGCACCATTTGCATGCACATCTTGTGGTTTTGCAGAAAACTTCATCCGCGTCTACCAAAAGATGCATGTGCATGCTTAAAACGCGTTTTCGCACAAATGCGTGCGCGGGTGCTAAAAAAGAGCAGCATCGGCATGCTTAGCACGTCGTTTGGTAGAAATCCACGAGCGCGTTCTGCAAAAAGCACCATTTGCATGCACATCTTGTGGTTTTGCAGAAAACTTCATCCGCGTCTACCAAAAGATGCATGTGCATGCTTAAAACGCGTTTTCGCACAAATGCGTGCGCGGGTGCTAAAAAGAGCAGCATCAGCATGCTTAGCACGTCGTTTGGTAGAAATCCACGTGCGCGTTCTGCCAAAAGCACCATTTGCATGCACATCTTGTGGTTTTGCAGAAAACTTCATCCGCGTCTACCAAAAGATGCATGTGCATGCTTAAAACGCGTTTTCGCACAAATCCGTGCGCGGGTGCTAAAAAGAGCAGCATCGGCATGCTTAGCACGTCGTTTGGTAGAAATCCACGTGCGCGTTCTGCAAAAAGCACCATTTGCATGCACATCTTGTGGTTTTGCAGAAAACTTCATCCGCGTCTACCAAAAGATGCATGTGCATGCTTAAAACGCGTTTTCGCACAAATCCGTGCGCGGGTGCTAAAAAGAGCAGCATCGGCATGCTTAGCACGTCGTTTGGTAGAAATCCACGTGCGCGTTCTGCAAAAAGCACGATTTGCATGCACATCTTGTGGTTTTGCAGAAAACTTCATCCGCGTCTACCAAAAGATGCATGTGCATGCTTAAAACGCGTTTTCGCACAAATGCGTGCGCGAGTGCTAAAAAGAGCAGCATCGGCATGCTTAGCACGTCGTTTGGTAGAAATCCACGAGCGCGTTCTGCAAAAAGCACCATTTGCATGCACATCTTGTGGTTTTGCAGAAAACTTCATCCGCGTCTACCAAAAGATGCATGTGCATGCTTAAAACGCGTTTTCGCACAAATGCGTGCGCGGGTGCTAAAAAGAGCAGCATCGGCATGCTTTGCACGTCGTTTGGTAGAAATCCACGTGCGCGTTCTGCCAAAAGCACCATTTGCATGCACATCTTGTGGTTTTGCAGAAAACTTCATCCGCGTCTACCAAAAGATGCATGTGCATGCTTAAAACGCGTTTTCGCACAAATCCGTGCGCGGGTGCTAAAAAGAGCAGCATCGGCATGCTTAGCACGTCGTTTGGTAGAAATCCACGTGCGCGTTCTGCAAAAAGCACCATTTACATGCACATCTTGTGGTTTTGCAGAAAACTTCATCCGCGTCTACCAAAAGATGCATGTGCATGCTTAAAACGCGTTTTCGCACAAATGCGTGCGCGAGTGCTAAAAAGAGCAGCATCGGCATGCTTAGCACGTCGTTTGGTAGAAATCCACGAGCGCGTTCTGCAAAAAGCACCATTTGCATGCACATCTTGTGGTTTTGCAGAAAACTTCATCCGCGTCTACCAAAAGATGCATGTGCATGCTTAAAACGCGTTTTCGCACAAATGCGTGCGCGGGTGCTAAAAAGAGCAGCATCGGCATGCTTTGCACGTCGTTTGGTAGAAATCCACGTGCGCGTTCTGCCAAAAGCACCATTTGCATGCACATCTTGTGGTTTTGCAGAAAACTTCATCCGCGTCTACCAAAAGATGCATGTGCATGCTTAAAACGCGTTTTCGCACAAATCTGTGCGCGGGTGCTAAAAAGAGCAGCATCGGCATGCTTAGCACGTCGTTTGGTAGAAATCCACGTGCGCGTTCTGCAAAAAGCACCATTTGCATGCACATCTTGTGGTTTTGCAGAAAACTTCATCCGCGTCTACCAAAAGATGCATGTGCATGCTTAAAACGCGTTTTCGCACAAATGCGTGCGCGAGTGCTAAAAAGAGCAGCATCGGCATGCTTAGCACGTCGTTTGGTAGAAATCCACGAGCGCGTTAAAAAGCACCATTTGCATGCACATCTTGTGGTTTTGCAGAAAACTTCATCCGCGTCTACCAAAAGATGCATGTGCATGCTTAAAACGCGTTTTCGCACAAATGCGTGCGCGGGTGCTAAAAAGAGCAGCATCGGCATGGTTAGCACGTCGTTTGGTAGAAATCCACGAGCGCGTTCTGCAAAAAGCACCATTTGCATGCACATCTTGTGGTTTTGCAGAAAACTTCATCCGCGTCTACCAAAAGATGCATGTGCATGCTTAAAACGCGTTTTCGCACAAATGCGTGCGCGGGTGCTAAAAAGAGCAGCATCAGCATGCTTAGCACGTCGTTTGGTAGAAATCCACGTGCGCGTTCTGCCAAAAGCACCATTTGCATGCACATCTTGTGGTTTTGCAGAAAACTTCATCCGCGTCTACCAAAAGATGCATGTGCATGCTTAAAACGCGTTTTAGCACAAATGCGTGTGCGGGTGCTAAAAAGAGCAGCATCGGCATGCTTAGCACGTCGTTTGGTAGAAATCCACGAGCGCGTTCTGCAAAAAGCACCATTTGCATGCACATCTTGTGGTTTTGCAGAAAACGTCATCCGCGTCTACCAAAAGATGCATGTGCATGCTTAAAACGCGTTTTCGCACAAATGCGTGCGCGGGTGCTAAAAAGAGCAGCATCGGCATGCTTAGCACGTCGTTTGGTAGATATCCACGTGCGCGTTCTGCCAAAAGCACCATTTGCGTGCACATCTTGTGGTTTTGCAGAAAACTTCATCCGCGTCTACCAAAAGATGCATGTGCATGCTTAAAACGCGTTTTCGCACAAATCCGTGCGCGGGTGCTAAAAAGAGCAGCATCGGCATGCTTAGCACGTCGTTTGGTAGAAATCCACGTGCGCGTTCTGCAAAAAGCACCATTTGCATGCACATCTTGTGGTTTTGCAGAAAACTTCATCCGCGTCTACCAAAAGATGCATGTGCATGCTTAAAACGCGTTTTCGCACAAATCCGTGCGCGGGTGCTAAAAAGAGCAGCATCGGCATGCTTAGCACGTCGTTTGGTAGAAATCCACGTGCGCGTTCTGCAAAAAGCACGATTTGCATGCACATCTTGTGGTTTTGCAGAAAACTTCATCCGCGTCTACCAAAAGATGCATGTGCATGCTTAAAACGCGTTTTCGCACAAATGCGTGCGCGAGTGCTAAAAAGAGCAGCATCGGCATGCTTAGCACGTCGTTTGGTAGAAATCCACGAGCGCGTTCTGCAAAAAGCACCATTTGCATGCACATCTTGTGGTTTTGCAGAAAACTTCATCCGCGTCTACCAAAAGATGCATGTGCATGCTTAAAACGCGTTGTCACACAAATGCGTGCGCGGGTGCTAAAAAGAGCAGCATCGGCATGCTTTGCACGTCGTTTGGTAGAAATCCACGTGCGCGTTCTGCCAAAAGCACCATTTGCATGCACATCTTGTGGTTTTGCAGAAAACTTCATCCGCGTCTACCAAAAGATGCATGTGCATGCTTAAAACGCGTTTTCGCACAAATCCGTGCGCGGGTGCTAAAAAGAGCAGCATCGGCATGCTTAGCACGTCGTTTGGTAGAAATCCACGTGCGCGTTCTGCAAAAAGCACCATTTGCATGCACATCTTGTGGTTTTGCAGAAAACTTCATCCGCGTCTACCAAAAGATGCATGTGCATGCTTAAAACGCGTTTTCGCACAAATGCGTGCGCGAGTGCTAAAAAGAGCAGCATCGGCATGCTTAGCACGTCGTTTGGTAGAAATCCACGAGCGCTTTCTGCAAAAAGCACCATTTGCATGCACATCTTGTGGTTTTGCAGAAAACTTCATCCGCGTCTACCAAAAGATGCATGTGCATGCTTAAAACGCGTTTTCGCACAAATGCGTGCGCGGGTGCTAAAAAGAGCAGCATCGGCATGCTTTGCACGTCGTTTGGTAGAAATCCACGTGCGCGTTCTGCCAAAAGCACCATTTGCATGCACATCTTGTGGTTTTGCAGAAAACTTCATCCGCGTCTACCAAAAGATGCATGTGCATGCTTAAAACGCGTTTTCGCACAAATCTGTGCGCGGGTGCTAAAAAGAGCAGCATCGGCATGCTTAGCACGTCGTTTGGTAGAAATCCACGTGCGCGTTCTGCAAAAAGCACCATTTGCATGCACATCTTGTGGTTTTGCAGAAAACTTCATCCGCGTCTACCAAAAGATGCATGTGCATGCTTAAAACGCGTTTTCGCACAAATGCGTGCGCGAGTGCTAAAAAGAGCAGCATCGGCATGCTTAGCACGTCGTTTGGTAGAAATCCACGAGCGCGTTAAAAAGCACCATTTGCATGCACATCTTGTGGTTTTGCAGAAAACTTCATCCGCGTCTACCAAAAGATGCATGTGCATGCTTAAAACGCGTTTTCGCACAAATGCGTGCGCGGGTGCTAAAAAGAGCAGCATCGGCATGCTTTGCACGTCGTTTGGTAGAAATCCACGAGCGCGTTCTGCAAAAAGCACCATTTGCATGCACATCTTGTGGTTTTGCAGAAAACTTCATCCGCGTCTACCAAAAGATGCATGTGCATGCTTAAAACGCGTTTTCGCACAAATGCGTGCGCGGGTGCTAAAAAGAGCAGCATCGGCATGCTTTGCACGTCGTTTGGTAGAAATCCACGTGCGCGTTCTGCCAAAAGCACCATTTGCATGCACATCTTGTGGTTTTGCAGAAAACTTCATCCGCGTCTACCAAAAGATGCATGTGCATGCTTAAAACGCGTTTTCGCACAAATCCGTGCGCGGGTGCTAAAAAGAGCAGCATCGGCATGCTTAGCACGTCGTTTGGTAGAAATCCACGTGCGCGTTCTGCAAAAAGCACCATTTGCATGCACATCTTGTGGTTTTGCAGAAAACTTCATCCGCGTCTACCAAAAGATGCATGTGCATGCTTAAAACGCGTTTTCGCACAAATGCGTGCGCGAGTGCTAAAAAGAGCAGCATCGGCATGCTTAGCACGTCGTTTGGTAGAAATCCACGAGCGCATTCTGCAAAAAGCACCATTTGCATGCACATCTTGTGGTTTTGCAGAAAACTTCATCCGCGTCTACCAAAAGATGCATGTGCATGCTTAAAACGCGTTTTCGCACAAATGCGTGCGCGGGTGCTAAAAAGAGCAGCATCGGCATGCTTTGCACGTCGTTTGGTAGAAATCCACGTGCGCGTTCTGCCAAAAGCACCATTTGCATGCACATCTTGTGGTTTTGCAGAAAACTTCATCCGCGTCTACCAAAAGATGCATGTGCATGCTTAAAACGCGTTCTCGCACAAATGCGTGCGCGGGTGCTAAAAAGAGCAGATCGGCATGCTTAGCACGTCGTTTGGTAGAAATCCACGTGCGCGTTCTGCAAAAAGCACCATTTGCATGCACATCTTGTGGTTTTGCAGAAAACTTCATCCGCGTCTACGAAAAGATGCATGTGCATGCTTAAAACGCGTTTTCGCACAAATCCGTGCGCGGGTGCTAAAAAGAGCAGCATCGGCATGCTTAGCACGTCGTTTGGTAGAAATCCACGTGCGCGTTCTGCCAAAAGCACCATTTGCATGCACATCTTGTGGTTTTGCAGAAAACTTCATCCGCGTCTACCAAAAGATGCATGTGCATGCTTAAAACGCGTTTTCGCACAAATCCGTGCGCGGGTGCTAAAAAGAGCAGCATCGGCATGCTTAGCACGTCGTTTGGTAGAAATCCACGTGCGCGTTCTGCAAAAAGCACCATTTGCATGCACATCTTGTGGTTTTGCAGAAAACTTCATCCGCATCTACCAAAAGATGCATGTGCATGCTTAAAACGCGTTTTCGCACAAATCCGTGCGCGGGTGCTAAAAAGAGCAGCATCGGCATGCTTAGCACGTCGTTTGGTAGAAATCCACGTGCGCGTTCTGCAAAAAGCACGATTTGCATGCACATCTTGTGGTTTTGCAGAAAACTTCATCCGCGTCTACCAAAAGATGCATGTGCATGCTTAAAACGCGTTTTCGCACAAATGCGTGCGCGAGTGCTAAAAAGAGCAGCATCGGCATGCTTAGCACGTCGTTTGGTAGAAATCCACGTGCGCGTTCTGGAAAAAGCACCATTTGCATGCACATCTTGTGGTTTTGCAGAAAACTTCATCCGCGTCTACCAAAAGATGCATGTGCATGCTTAAAACGCGTTTTCGCACAAATGCGTGTGCGGGTGCTAAAAAGAGCAGCATCGGCATGCTTAGCACGTCGTTTGGTAGAAATCCACGAGCGTGTTCTGCAAAAAGCACCATTTGCATGCACATCTTGTGGTTTTGCAGAAAACTTCATCCGCGTCTACCAAAAGATGCATGTGCATGCTTAAAACGCGTTTTCGCACAAATGCGTGCGCGGGTGCTAAAAAGAGCAGCATCGGCATGCTTAGCAGGTCGTTTGGTAGAAATCCACGTGCGCGTTCTGCCAAAAGCACCATTTGCATGCACATCTTGTGGTTTTGCAGAAAACTTCATCCGCGTCTACCAAAAGATGCATGTGCATGCTTAAAACGCGTTTTCGCACAAATGCGTGCGCGAGTGCTAAAAAGAGCAGCATCGGCATGCTTAGCACGTCGTTTGGTAGAAATCCACGAGCGCGTTCTGCAAAAAGCACCATTTGCATGCACATCTTGTGGTTTTGCAGAAAACTTCATCCGCGTCTACCAAAAGATGCATGTGCATGCTTAAAACGCGTTTTCGCACAAATGCGTGCGCGGGTGCTAAAAAGAGCAGCATCGGCATGCTTAGCACGTCGTTTGATGGACATCCACGTGCGCGTTCTGCCAAAAGCACCATTTGCATGCACATCTTGTGGTTTTGCAGAAAACTTCATCCGCGTCTACCAAAGATGCATGTGCATGCTTAAAACGCGTTTTCGCACAAATCCGTGCGCGGGTGCTAAAAAGAGCAGCATCGGCATGCTTAGCACGTCGTTTGGTAGAAATCCACGTGCGCGTTCTGCAAAAAGCACCATTTGCATGCACATCTTGTGCTTTTGCAGAAAACTTCATCCGCGTCTACCAAAAGATGCATGTGCATGCTTAAAACGCGTTTTCGCACAAATGCGTGCGCGAGTGCTAAAAAGAGCAGCATCGGCATGCTTAGCACGTCGTTTGGTAGAAATCCACGAGCGCGTTCTGCAAAAAGCACCATTTGCATGCACATCTTGTGGTTTTGCAGAAAACTTCATCCGCGTCTACCAAAAGATGCATGTGCATGCTTAAAACGCGTTTTCGCACAAATGCGTGCGCGGGTGCTAAAAAGAGCAGCATCGGCATGCTTTGCACGTCGTTTGGTAGAAATCCACGTGCGCGTTCTGCCAAAAGCACCATTTGCATGCACATCTTGTGGTTTTGCAGAAAACTTCATCCGCGTCTACCAAAAGATGCATGTGCATGCTTAAAACGCGTTTTCGCACAAATCCGTGCGCGGGTGCTAAAAAGAGCAGCATCGGCATGCTTAGCACGTCGTTTGGTAGAAATCCACGTGCGCGTTCTGCAAAAAGCACCATTTGCATGCACATCTTGTGGTTTTGCAGAAAACTTCATCCGCGTCTACCAAAAGATGCATGTGCATGCTTAAAACGTGTTTTCGCACAAATGCGTGCGCGAGTGCTAAAAAGAGCAGCATCGGCATGCTTAGCACGTCGTTTGGTAGAAATCCACGAGCGCGTTAAAAAGCACCATTTGCATGCACATCTTGTGGTTTTGCAGAAAACTTCATCCGCGTCTACCAAAAGATGCATGTGCATGCTTAAAACGCGTTTTCGCACAAATCCGTGCGCGGGTGCTAAAAAGAGCAGCATCGGCATGCTTAGCACGTCGTTTGGTAGAAATCCACGTGCGCGTTCTGCAAAAAGCACCATTTGCATGCACATCTTGTGGTTTTGCAGAAAACTTCATCCGCGTCTACCAAAAGATGCATGTGCATGCTTAAAACGCGTTTTCGCACAAATGCGTGCGCGGGTGCTAAAAAGAGCAGCATCGGCATGCTTAGCACGTCGTTTGGTAGAAATCCACGTGCGCGTTTTGCAAAAAGCACCATTTGCATGCACATCTTGTGGTTTTGCAGAAAACTTCATCCGCGTCTACCAAAAGATGCATGTGCATGCTTAAAACGCGTTCTCGCACAAATGCGTGCGCGGGTGCTAAAAAGAGCAGATCGGCATGCTTAGCACGTCGTTTGGTAGAAATCCACGTGCGCGTTCTGCAAAAAGCACCATTTGCATGCACATCTTGTGGTTTTGCAGAAAACTTCATCCGCGTCTACCAAAAGATGCATGTGCATGCTTAAAACGCGTTTTCGCACAAATCCGTGCGCGGGTGCTAAAAAGAGCAGCATCGGCATGCTTAGCACGTCGTTTGGTAGAAATCCACGTGCGCGTTCTGCCAAAAGCACCATTTGCATGCACATCTTGTGGTTTTGCAGAAAACTTCATCCGCGTCTACCAAAAGATGCATGTGCATGCTTAAAACGCGTTTTCGCACAAATCCGTGCGCGGGTGCTAAAAAGAGCAGCATCGGCATGCTTAGCACGTCGTTTGGTAGAAATCCACGTGCGCGTTCTGCAAAAAGCACCATTTGCATGCACATCTTGTGGTTTTGCAGAAAACTTCATCCGCGTCTACCAAAAGATGCATGTGCATGCTTAAAACGCGTTTTCGCACAAATCCGTGCGCGGGTGCTAAAAAGAGCAGCATCGGCATGCTTAGCACGTCGTTTGGTAGAAATCCACGTGCGCGTTCTGCAAAAAGCACGATTTGCATGCACATCTTGTGGTTTTGCAGAAAACTTCATCCGCGTCTACCAAAAGATGCATGTGCATGCTTAAAACGCGTTTTCGCACAAATGCGTGCGCGAGTGCTAAAAAGAGCAGCATCGGCATGCTTAGCACGTCGTTTGGTAGAAATCCACGAGCGCGTTCTGCAAAAAGCACCATTTGCATGCACATCTTGTGGTTTTGCAGAAAACTTCATCCACGTCTACCAAAAGATGCATGTGCATGCTTAAAACGCGTTTTCGCACAAATCCGTGCGCGGGTGCTAAAAAGAGCAGCATCGGCATGCTTAGCACGTCGTTTGGTAGAAATCCACGTGCGCGTTCTGCAAAAAGCACGATTTGCATGCACATCTTGTGGTTTTGCAGAAAACTTCATCCACGTCTACCAAAAGATGCATGTGCATGCTTAAAACGCGTTTTCGCACAAATGCGTGCGCGAGTGCTAAAAAGAGCAGCATCGGCATGCTTAGCACGTCGTTTGGTAGAAATCCACGAGCGCGTTCTGCAAAAAGCACCATTTGCATGCACATCTTGTGGTTTTGCAGAAAACTTCATCCGCGTCTACCAAAAGATGCATGTGCATGCTTAAAACGCGTTTTTGCACAAATGCGTGCTCGGGTGCTAAAAAGAGCAGCATCGGCGTGCTTTGCACGTCGTTTGGTAGAAATCCACGTGCGCGTTCTGCCGAAAGCACCATTTGCATGCACATCTTGTGGTTTTGCAGAAAACTTCATCCGCGTCTACCAAAAGATGCATGTGCATGCTTAAAACGCGTTTTCGCACAAATCCGTGCGCGGGTGCTAAAAAGAGCAGCATCGGCATGCTTAGCACGTCGTTTGGTAGAAATCCACGTGCGCGTTCTGCCAAAAGCACCATTTGCATGCACATCTTGTGGTTTTGCAGAAAACTTCATCCGCGTCTACCAAAAGATGCATGTGCATGCTTAAAACGCGTTTTCGCACAAATCCGTGCGCGTGTGCTAAAAAGAGCAGCATCGGCATGCTTAGCACGTCGTTTGGTAGAAATCCACGTGCGCGTTCTCCAAAAAGCACCATTTGCATGCACATCTTGTGGTTTTGCAGAAAACTTCATCCGCGTCTACCAAAAGATGCATGTGCATGCTTAAAACGTGTTTTCGCACAAATCCGTGCGCGGGTGCTAAAAAGAGCAGCATCGGCATGCTTAGCACGTCGTTTGGTAGAAATCCACGTGCGCGTTCTGCAAAAAGCACGATTTGCATGCACATCTTGTGGTTTTGCAGAAAACTTCATCCGCGTCTACCAAAAGATGCATGTGCATGCTTAAAACGCGTTTTCGCACAAATGCGTGCGCGAGTGCTAAAAAGAGCAGCATCGGCATGCTTAGCACGTCGTTTGGTAGAAATCCACGAGCGCGTTCTGCAAAAAGCACCATTTGCATGCACATCTTGTGGTTTTGCAGAAAACTTCATCCGCGTCTACCAAAAGATGCATGTGCATGCTTAAAACGCGTTTTCGCACAAATGCGTGCGCGGGTGCTAAAAAGAGCAGCATCGGCATGCTTTGCACGTCGTTTGGTAGAAATCCACGTGCGCGTTCTGCCAAAAGCACCATTTGCATGCACATCTTGTGGTTTTGCAGAAAACTTCATCCGCGTCTACCAAAAGATGCATGTGCATGCTTAAAACGCGTTTTCGCACAAATCCGTGCGCGGGTGCTAAAAAGAGCAGCATCGGCATGCTTAGCACGTCGTTTGGTAGAAATCCACGTGCGCGTTCTGCAAAAAGCACCATTTGCATGCACATCTTGTGGTTTTGCAGAAAACTTCATCCGCGTCTACCAAAAGATGCATGTGCATGCTTAAAACGCGTTTTCGCACAAATGCGTGCGCGAGTGCTAAAAAGAGCAGCATCGGCATGCTTAGCACGTCGTTTGGTAGAAACCCACGAGCGCGTTCTGCAAAAAGCACCATTTGCATGCACATCTTGTGGTTTTGCAGAAAACTTCATCCGCGTCTACCAAAAGATGCATGTGCATGCTTAAAACGCGTTTTCGCACAAATGCGTGCGCGGGTGCTAAAAAGAGCAGCATCGGCATGCTTAGCACGTCGTTTGGTAGAAATCCACGAGCGCGTTCTGCAAAAAGCACCATTTGCATGCACATCTTGTGGTTTTGCAGAAAACTTCATCCGCGTCTACCAAAAGATGCATGTGCATGCTTAAAACGCGTTTTCGCACAAATGCGTGCGCGGGTGCTAAAAAGAGCAGCATCGGCATGCTTAGCACGTCGTTTGGTAGAAATCCACGAGCGCGTTCTGCAAAAAGCACCATTTGCATGCACATCTTGTGGTTTTGCAGAAAACTTCATCCGCGTCTACCAAAAGATGCATGTGCATGCTTAAAACGCGTTTTCGCACAAATCCGTGCGCGTGTGCTAAAAAGAGCAGCATCGGCATGCTTAGCACGTCGTTTGGTAGAAATCCACGTGCGCGTTCTCCAAAAAGCACCATTTGCATGCACATCTTGTGGTTTTGCAGAAAACTTCATCCGCGTCTACCAAAAGATGCATGTGCATGCTTAAAACGCGTTTTCGCACAAATCCGTGCGCGGGTGCTAAAAAGAGCAGCATCGGCATGCTTAGCACGTCGTTTGGTAGAAATCCACGTGCGCGTTCTGCAAAAAGCACGATTTGCATGCACATCTTGTGGTTTTGCAGAAAACTTTATCCGCGTCTACCAAAAGATGCATGTGCATGCTTAAAACGCGTTTTCGCACAAATGCGTGCGCGAGTGCTAAAAAGAGCAGCATCGGCATGCTTAGCACGTCGTTTGGTAGAAATCCACGAGCGCGTTCTGCAAAAAGCACCATTTGCATGCACATCTTGTGGTTTTGCAGAAAACTTCATCCGCGTCTACCAAAAGATGCATGTGCATGCTTAAAACGCGTTTTCGCACAAATGCGTGCGCGGGTGCTAAAAAGAGCAGCATCGGCATGCTTTGCACGTCGTTTGGTAGAAATCCACGTGCGCGTTCTGCCAAAAGCACCATTTGCATGCACATCTTGTGGTTTTGCAGAAAACTTCATCCGCGTCTACCAAAAGATGCATGTGCATGCTTAAAACGCGTTTTCGCACAAATCCGTGCGCGGGTGCTAAAAAGAGCAGCATCGGCATGCTTAGCACGTCGTTTGGTAGAAATCCACGTGCGCGTTCTGCAAAAAGCACCATTTGCATGCACATCTTGTGGTTTTGCAGAAAACTTCATCCGCGTCTACCAAAAGATGCATGTGCATGCTTAAAACGCGTTTTCGCACAAATCCGTGCGCGGGTGCTAAAAAGAGCAGCATCGGCATGCTTAGCACGTCGTTTGGTAGAAATCCACGTGCGCGTTCTGCAAAAAGCACCATTTGCATGCACATCTTGTGGTTTTGCAGAAAACTTCATCCGCGTCTACCAAAAGATGCATGTGCATGCTTAAAACGCGTTTTCGCACAAATGCGTGCGCGAGTGCTAAAAAGAGCAGCATCGGCATGCTTAGCACGTCGTTTGGTAGAAATCCACGAGCGCGTTCTGCAAAAAGCACCATTTGCATGCACATCTTGTGGTTTTGCAGAAAACTTCATCCGCGTCTACCAAAAGATGCATGTGCATGCTTAAAACGCGTTTTCGCACAAATGCGTGCGCGGGTGCTAAAAAGAGCAGCATCGGCATGCTTAGCACGTCGTTTGGTAGAAATCCACGAGCGCGTTCTGCAAAAAGCACCATTTGCATGCACATCTTGTGGTTTTGCAGAAAACTTCATCCGCGTCTACCAAAAGATGCATGTGCATGCTTAAAACGCGTTTTCGCACAAATGCGTGCGCGGGTGCTAAAAAGAGCAGCATCGGCATGCTTAGCACGTCGTTTGGTAGAAATCCACGAGCGCGTTCTGCAAAAAGCACCATTTGCATGCACATCTTGTGGTTTTGCAGAAAACTTCATCCGCGTCTACCAAAAGATGCATGTGCATGCTTAAAACGCGTTTTCGCACAAATCCGTGCGCGTGTGCTAAAAAGAGCAGCATCGGCATGCTTAGCACGTCGTTTGGTAGAAATCCACGTGCGCGTTCTCCAAAAAGCACCATTTGCATGCACATCTTGTGGTTTTGCAGAAAACTTCATCCGCGTCTACCAAAAGATGCATGTGCATGCTTAAAACGCGTTTTCGCACAAATCCGTGCGCGGGTGCTAAAAAGAGCAGCATCGGCATGCTTAGCACGTCGTTTGGTAGAAATCCACGTGCGCGTTCTGCAAAAAGCACGATTTGCATGCACATCTTGTGGTTTTGCAGAAAACTTTATCCGCGTCTACCAAAAGATGCATGTGCATGCTTAAAACGCGTTTTCGCACAAATGCGTGCGCGAGTGCTAAAAAGAGCAGCATCGGCATGCTTAGCACGTCGTTTGGTAGAAATCCACGAGCGCGTTCTGCAAAAAGCACCATTTGCATGCACATCTTGTGGTTTTGCAGAAAACTTCATCCGCGTCTACCAAAAGATGCATGTGCATGCTTAAAACGCGTTTTCGCACAAATGCGTGCGCGGGTGCTAAAAAGAGCAGCATCGGCATGCTTTGCACGTCGTTTGGTAGAAATCCACGTGCGCGTTCTGCCAAAAGCACCATTTGCATGCACATCTTGTGGTTTTGCAGAAAACTTCATCCGCGTCTACCAAAAGATGCATGTGCATGCTTAAAAACGCGTTTTCGCACAAATCCGTGCGCGGGTGCTAAAAAGAGCAGCATCGGCATGCTTAGCACGTCGTTTGGTAGAAATCCACGTGCGCGTTCTGCAAAAAGCACCATTTGCATGCACATCTTGTGGTTTTGCAGAAAACTTCATCCGCGTCTACCAAAAGATGCATGTGCATGCTTAAAACGCGTTTTCGCACAAATGCGTGCGCGAGTGCTAAAAAGAGCAGCATCGGCATGCTTAGCACGTCGTTTGGTAGAAATCCACGAGCGCGTTCTGCAAAAAGCACCATTTGCATGCACATCTTGTGGTTTTGCAGAAAACTTCATCCGCGTCTACCAAAAGATGCATGTGCATGCTTAAAACGCGTTTTCGCACAAATGCGTGCGCGGGTGCTAAAAAGAGCAGCATCGGCATGCTTTGCACGTCGTTTGGTAGAAATCCACGTGCGCGTTCTGCCAAAAGCACCATTTGCATGCACATCTTGTGGTTTTGCAGAAAACTTCATCCGCGTCTACCAAAAGATGCATGTGCATGCTTAAAACGCGTTTTCGCACAAATCCGTGCGCGGGTGCTAAAAAAAGCAGCATCGGCATGCTTAGCACGTCGTTTGGTAGAAATCCACGTGCGCGTTCTGCAAAAAGCACCATTTGCATGCACATCTTGTGGTTTTGCAGAAAACTTCATCCGCGTCTACCAAAAGATGCATGTGCATGCTTAAAACGCGTTTTCGCACAAATGCGTGCGCGAGTGCTAAAAAGAGCAGCATCGGCATGCTTAGCACGTCGTTTGGTAGAAATCCACGAGCGCGTTAAAAAGCACCATTTGCATGCACATCTTGTGGTTTTGCAGAAAACTTCATCCGCGTCTACCAAAAGATGCATGTGCATGCTTAAAACGCGTTTTCGCACAAATGCGTGCGCGGGTGCTAAAAAGAGCAGCATCGGCATGCTTTGCACGTCGTTTGGTAGAAATCCACGAGCGCGTTCTGCAAAAAGCACCATTTGCATGCACATCTTGTGGTTTTGCAGAAAACTTCATCCGCGTCTACCAAAAGATGCATGTGCATGCTTAAAACGCGTTTTCGCACAAATGCGTGCGCGGGTGCTAAAAAGAGCAGCATCGGCATGCTTAGCACGTCGTTTGATGGACATCCACGTGCGCGTTCTGCCAAAAGCACCATTTGCATGCACATCTTGTGGTTTTGCAGAAAACTTCATCCGCGTCTACCAAAAGATGCATGTGCATGCTTAAAACGCGTTTTCGCACAAATCCGTGCGCGGGTGCTAAAAAGAGCAGCATCGGCATGCTTAGCACGTCGTTTGGTAGAAATCCACGTGCGCGTTCTGCAAAAAGCACCATTTGCATGCACATCTTGTGGTTTTGCAGAAAACTTCATCCGCGTCTACCAAAAGATGCATGTGCATGCTTAAAACGCGTTTTCGCACAAATGCGTGCGCGGGTGCTAAAAAGAGCAGCATCGGCATGCTTAGCACGTCGTTTGGTAGAAATCCACGTGCGCGTTTTGCAAAAAGCACCATTTGCATGCACATCTTGTGGTTTTGCAGAAAACTTCATCCGCGTCTACCAAAAGATGCATGTGCATGCTTAAAACGCGTTCTCGCACAAATGCGTGCGCGGGTGCTAAAAAGAGCAGATCGGCATGCTTAGCACGTCGTTTGGTAGAAATCCACGTGCGCGTTCTGCAAAAAGCACCATTTGCATGCACATCTTGTGGTTTTGCAGAAAACTTCATCCGCGTCTACCAAAAGATGCATGTGCATGCTTAAAACGCGTTTTCGCACAAATCCGTGCGCGGGTGCTAAAATGAGCAGCATCGGCATGCTTAGCACGTCGTTTGGTAGAAATCCACGTGCGCGTTCTGCAAAAAGCACCATTTGCATGCACATCTTGTGGTTTTGCAGAAAACTTCATCCGCGTCTACCAAAAGATGCATGTGCATGCTTAAAACGCGTTTTCGCACAAATCCGTGCGCGGGTGCTAAAAAGAGCAGCATCGGCAAGCTTAGCACGTCGTTTGGTAGAAATCCACGTGCGCGTTCTGCAAAAAGCACCATTTGCATGCACATCTTGTGGTTTTGCAGAAAACTTCATCCGCGTCTACCAAAAGATGCATGTGCATGCTTAAAACGCGTTTTCGCACAAATGCGTGCGCGGGTGCTAAAAAGAGCAGCATCGGCATGCTTAGCACGTCGTTTGGTAGAAATCCACGTGCGCGTTCTGCAAAAAGCACCATTTGCATGCACATCTTGTGGTTTTGCAGAAAACTTCATCCGCGTCTACCAAAAGATGCATGTGCATGCTTAAAACGCGTTTTCGCACAAATCCGTGCGCGGGTGCTAAAAAGAGCAGCATCGGCATGCTTAGCACGTCGTTTGGTAGAAATCCACGTGCGCGTTCTGCAAAAAGCACCATTTGCATGCACATCTTGTGGTTTTGCAGAAAACTTCATCCGCGTCTACCAAAAGATGCATGTGCATGCTTAAAACGCGTTTTCGCACAAATGCGTGCGCGGGTGCTAAAAAGAGCAGCATCGGCATGCTTAGCACGTCGTTTGGTAGAAATCCACGTGCGCGTTTTGCAAAAAGCACCATTTGCATGCACATCTTGTCGTTTTGCAGAAAACTTCATCCGCGTCTACCAAAAGATGCATGTGCATGCTTAAAACGCGTTCTCGCACAAATGCGTGCGCGGGTGCTAAAAAGAGCAGCATCGGCATGCTTAGCACGTCGTTTGGTAGAAATCCACGTGCGCGTTCTGCAAAAAGCACCATTTGCATGCACATCTTTTGGTTTTGCAGAAAACTTCATCCGCGTCTACCAAAAGATGCATGTGCATGCTTAAAACGCGTTTTCGCACAAATCCCTGCGCGGGTGCTAAAAAGAGCAGCATCGGCATGCTTAGCACGTCGTTTGGTAGAAATCCACGTGCGCGTTGTGCAAAAAGCACCATTTGCATGCACATCTTGTGGTTTTGCAGAAAACTTCATCCGCGTCTACCAAAAGATGCATGTGCATGCTTAAAACGCGTTTTCGCACAAATGCGTGCGCGGGTGCTAAAAAGAGCAGCATCGGCATGCTTAGCACGTCGTTTGGTAGAAATCCACGAGCGCATTCTGCAAAAAGCACCATTTGCATGCACATCTTGTGGTTTTGCAGAAAACTTCATCCGCGTCTACCAAAAGATGCATGTGCATGCTTAAAACGCGTTTTCGCACAAATGCGTGCGCGGGTGCTAAAAAGAGCAGCATCAGCATGCTTAGCACGTCGTTTGGTAGAAATCCACGTGCGCGTTCTGCCAAAAGCACCATTTGCATGCACATCTTGTGGTTTTGCAGAAAACTTCATCCGCGTCTACCAAAAGATGCATGTGCATGCTTAAAACGCGTTTTCGCACCAATGCGTGTGCGGGTGCTAAAAAGAGCAGCATCGGCATGCTTAGCACGTCGTTTGGTAGAAATCCACGAGCGCGTTCTGCAAAAAGCACCATTTGCATGCACATCTTGTGGTTTTGCAGAAAACGTCATCCGCGTCTACCAAAAGATGCATGTGCATGCTTAAAACGCGTTTTCGCACAAATGCGTGCGCGGGTGCTAAAAAGAGCAGCATCGGCATGCTTAGCACGTCGTTTGGTAGAAATCCACGTGCGCGTTCTGCCAAAAGCACCATTTGCATGCACATCTTGTGGTTTTGCAGAAAACTTCATCCGCGTCTACCAAAAGATGCATGTGCATGCTTAAAACGCGTTTTCGCACAAATCCGTGCGCGGGTGCTAAAAAGAGCAGCATCGGCATGCTTAGCACGTCGTTTGGTAGAAATCCACGTGCGCGTTCTGCCAAAAGCACCATTTGCATGCACATCTTGTGGTTTTGCAGAAAACTTCATCCGCGTCTACCAAAAGATGCATGTGCATGCTTAAAACGCGTTTTCGCACAAATCCCTGCGCGGGTGCTAAAAAGAGCAGCATCGGCATGCTTAGCACGTCGTTTGGTAGAAATCCACGTGCGCGTTCTGCAAAAAGCACCATTTGCATGCACATCTTGTGGTTTTGCAGAAAACTTCATCCGCGTCTACCAAAAGATGCACGTGCATGCTTAAAACGCGTTTTCGCACAAATGCGTGCGCGGGTGCTAAAAAGAGCAGCATCGGCATGCTTAGCACGTCGTTTGGTAGAAATCCACGTGCGCGTTTTGCAAAAAGCACCATTTGCATGCACATCTTGTCGTTTTGCAGAAAACTTCATCCGCGTCTACCAACAGATGCATGTGCATGCTTAAAACGCGTTCTCGCACAAATGCGTGCGCGGGTTCTAAAAAGAGCAGCATCGGCATGCTTAGCACGTCGTTTGGTAGAAATCCACGTGCGCGTTCTGCAAAAAGCACCATTTGCATGCACATCTTGTGGTTTTGCAGAAAACTTCATCCGCGTCTACCAAAAGATGCATGTGCATGCTTAAAACGCGTTTTCGCACAAATCCCTGCGCGGGTGCTAAAAAGAGCAGCATCGGCATGCTTAGCACGTCGTTTGGTAGAAATCCACGTGCGCGTTCTGCAAAAAGCACCATTTGCATGCACATCTTGTGGTTTTGCAGAAAACTTCATCCGCGTCTACCAAAAGATGCATGTGCATGCTTAAAACGCGTTTTCGCACAAATGCGTGCGCGGGTGCTAAAAAGAGCAGCATCGGCATGCTTAGCACGTCGTTTGGTAGAAATCCACGAGCGCATTCTGCAAAAAGCACCATTTGCATGCACATCTTGTGGTTTTGCAGAAAACTTCATCCGCGTCTACCAAAAGATGCATGTGCATGCTTAAAACGCGTTTTCGCACAAATGCGTGCGCGGGTGCTAAAAAGAGCAGCATCAGCATGCTTAGCACGTCGTTTGGTAGAAATCCACGTGCGCGTTCTGCCAAAAGCACCATTTGCATGCACATCTTGTGGTTTTGCAGAAAACTTCATCCGCGTCTACCAAAAGATGCATGTGCATGCTTAAAACGCGTTTTCGCACCAATGCGTGTGCGGGTGCTAAAAAGAGCAGCATCGGCATGCTTAGCACGTCGTTTGGTAGAAATCCACGAGCGCGTTCTGCAAAAAGCACCATTTGCATGCACATCTTGTGGTTTTGCAGAAAACGTCATCCGCGTCTACCAAAAGATGCATGTGCATGCTTAAAACGCGTTTTCGCACAAATGCGTGCGCGGGTGCTAAAAAGAGCAGCATCGGCATGCTTAGCACGTCGTTTGGTAGAAATCCACGTGCGCGTTCTGCCAAAAGCACCATTTGCATGCACATCTTGTGGTTTTGCAGAAAACTTCATCCGCGTCTACCAAAAGATGCATGTGCATGCTTAAAACGCGTTTTCGCACAAATCCGTGCGCGGGTGCTAAAAAGAGTAGCATCGGCATGCTTAGCACGTCGTTTGGTAGAAATCCACGTGCGCGTTCTGCCAAAAGCACCATTTGCATGCACATCGTGTGGTTTTGCAGAAAACTTCATCCGCGTCTACCAAAAGATGCATGTGCATGCTTAAAACGCGTTTTCGCACAAATCCGTGCGCGGGTGCTAAAAAGAGCAGCATCGGCATGCTTAGCACGTCGTTTGGTAGAAATCCACGTGCGCGTTCTGCAAAAAGCACCATTTGCATGCACATCTTGTGGTTTTGCAGAAAACTTCATCCGCGTCTACCAAAAGATGCATGTGCATGCTTAAAACGCGTTTTCGCACAAATGCGTGCGCGAGTGCTAAAAAGAGCAGCATCGGCATGCTTAGCACGTCGTTTGGTAGAAATCCACGAGCGCGTTCTGCAAAAAGCACCATTTGCATGCACATCTTGTGGTTTTGCAGAAAACTTCATCCGCGTCTACCAAAAGATGCATCTGCATGCTTAAAACGCGTTTTCGCACAAATGCGTGCGCGGGTGCTAAAAAGAGCAGCATCGGCATGCTTTGCACGTCGTTTGGTAGAAATCCACGTGCGCGTTCTGCCAAAAGCACCATTTGCATGCACATCTTGTGGTTTTGCAGAAAACTTCATCCGCGTCTACCAAAAGATGCATGTGCATGCTTAAAACGCGTTTTCGCACAAATGCGTGCGCGGGTGCTAAAAAGAGCAGCATCGGCATGCTTTGCACGTCGTTTGGTAGAAATCCACGTGCGCGTTCTGCCAAAAGCACCATTTGCATGCACATCTTGTGGTTTTGCAGAAAACTTCATCCGCGTCTACCAAAAGATGCATGTGCATGCTTAAAACGCGTTTTCGCACAAATCCGTGCGCGGGTGCTAAAAAGAGCAGCATCGGCATGCTTAGCACGTCGTTTGGTAGAAATCCACGTGCGCGTTCTGCCAAAAGCACCATTTGCATGCACATCTTGTGGTTTTGCAGAAAACTTCATCCGCGTCTACCAAAAGATGCATGTGCATGCTTAAAACGCGTTTTCGCACAAATCCGTGCGCGGGTGCTAAAAAGAGCAGCATCGGCATGCTTAGCACGTCGTTTGGTAGAAATCCACGTGCGCGTTCTGCAAAAAGCACCATTTGCATGCACATCTTGTGGTTTTGCAGAAAACTTCATCCGCGTCTACCAAAAGATGCATGTGCATGCTTAAAACGCGTTTTCGCACAAATCCGTGCGCGGGGGCCTAAAAAGAGCAGCATCGGCATGCTTAGCACGTCGTTTGGTAGAAATCCACGTGCGCGTTCTGCAAAAAGCACGATTTGCATGCACATCTTGTGGTTTTGCAGAAAACTTCATCCGCGTCTACCAAAAGATGCATGTGCATACTTAAAACGCGTTTTCGCACAAATGCGTGCGCGAGTGCTAAAAAGAGCAGCATCGGCATGCTTAGCACGTCGTTTGGTAGAAATCCACGAGCGCGTTCTGCAAAAAAGGCACCATTTGCATGCACATCTTGTGGTTTTGCAGAAAACTTCATCCGCGTCTACCAAAAGATGCATGTGCATGCTTAAAACGCGTTTTCGCACAAATGCGTGCGCGGGTGCTAAAAAGAGCAGCATCGGCATGCTTTGCACGTCGTTTGGTAGAAATCCACGTGCGCGTTCTGCCAAAAGCACCATTTGCATGCACATCTTGTGGTTTTGCAGAAAACTTCATCCGCGTCTACCAAAAGATGCATGTGCATGCTTAAAACGCGTTTTCGCACAAATCCGTGCGCGGGTGCTAAAAAGAGCAGCATCGGCATGCTTAGCACGTCGTTTGGTAGAAATCCACGTGCGCGTTCTGCAAAAAGCACCATTTGCATGCACATCTTGTGGTTTTGCAGAAAAACTTCATCCGCGTCTACCAAAAGATGCATGTGCATGCTTAAAAACGCGTTTTCGCACAAATGCGTGCGCGAGTGCTAAAAAGAGCAGCATCGGCATGCTTAGCACGTCGTTTGGTAGAAATCCACGAGCGCGTTCTGCAAAAAGCACCATTTGCATGCACATCTTGTGGTTTTGCAGAAAAACTTCATCCGCGTCTACCAAAAGATGCATGTGCATGCTTAAAACGCGTTTTCGCACAAATGCGTGCGCGGGTGCTAAAAAGAGCAGCATCGGCATGCTTTGCACGTCCGTTTGGTAGAAATCCACGTGCGCGTTCTGCCAAAAGCACCATTTGCATGCACATCTTGTGGTTTTGCAGAAAACTTCATCCGCGTCTACCAAAAGATGCATGTGCATGCTTAAAACGCGTTTTCGCACAAATGCGTGCGCGGGTGCTAAAAGAGCAGCATCGGCATGCTTTGCACGTCGTTTGGTAGAAATCCACGTGCGCGTTCTGCCAAAAGCACCATTTGCAAGCACATCTTGTGGTTTTGCAGAAAACTTCATCCGCGTCTACCAAAAAGATGCATGTGCATGCTTAAAACGCGTTTTCGCACAAATCCGTGCGCGGGTGCTAAAAAGAGGCAGCATCGGCATGCTTAGCACGTCGTTTTGGTAGAAATCCACGTGCGCGTTCTGCCAAAAGCACCATTTGCATGCACATCTTGTGGTTTTGCAGAAAACTTCATCCGCGTCTACCAAAAGATGCATGTGCATGCTTAAAACGCGTTTTCGCACAAATCCGTGCGCGGGTGCTAAAAAGAGCAGCATCGGCCATGCTTAGCATGTCGTTTGGTAGAAATCCACGTGCGCGTTCTGCAAAAAGCACCATTTGCATGCACATCTTGTGGTTTTTGCAGAAAACTTCATCCGCGTCCTACCAAAAGATGCATGTGCATGCTTAAAACGCGTTTTCGCACAAATCCGTGCGCGGGTGCTAAAAAGAGCAGCATCGGCATGCTTAGCACGGTCGTTTGGTAGAAATCCACGTGCGCGTTCTGCAAAAAGCACGATTTGCATGCACATCTTGTGGTTTTGCAGAAAACTTCATCCGCGTCTACCAAAAGATGCATGTGCATGCTTAAAACGCGTTTTCGCACAAATGCGTGCGCGAGTGCTAAAAAGAGCAGCATCGGCATGCTTAGCACGTCGTTTGGTAGAAATCCACGAGCGCGTTCTGCAAAAAGCACCATTTGCATGCACATCTTGTGGTTTTGCAGAAAACTTCATCCGCGTCTACCAAAAGATGCATGTGCATGCTTAAAAACGCGTTTTCGCACAAATGCGTGCGCGGGTGCTAAAAAGAGCAGCATCGGCATGCTTTGCACGTCGTTTGGTAGAAATCCACGTGCGCGTTCTGCCAAAAGCACCATTTGCATGCACATCTTGTGGTTTTGCAGAAAACTTTCATCCGCGTCTACCAAAAGATGCATGTGCATGCTTAAAACGCGTTTTCGCACAAATCCGTGCGCGGGTGCTAAAAAGAGCAGCATCGGCATGCTTAGCACGTCCGTTTGGTAGAAATCCACGTGCGCGTTCTGCAAAAAAGCACCATTTGCATGCACATCTTGTGGTTTTGCAGAAAACTTCATCCGCGTCTACCAAAAGATGCATGTGCATGCTTAAAACGCGTTTTCGCACAAATCCGTGCGCGGGTGCTAAAAAGAGCAGCATCGGCATGCTTAGCACGTCGTTTGGTAGAAATCCACGTGCGCGTTCTGCAAAAAGCACCATTTGCATGCACATCTTGTGGTTTTGCAGAAAACTTTCATCCGCGTCTACCAAAAGATGCATGTGCATGCTTAAAACGCGTTTTCGCACAAAATGCGTGGCGCGAGTGCTAAAAAGAGCAGCATCGGCATGCTTAGCACGTCGTTTGGTAGAAATCCACGAGCGCGTTAAAAAAGCACCATTTGCATGCACATCTTGTGGTTTTGCAGAAAACTTCATCCGCGTCTACCAAAAGATGCATGTGCATGCTTAAAACGCGTTTTCGCACAAATGCGTGCGCGGGTGCTAAAAAGAGCAGCATCGGCATGCTTTGCACGTCGTTTGGTAGAAATCCACGAGCGCGTTCTGCAAAAAGCACCATTTGCATGCACATCTTGTGGTTTTGCAGAAAAACTTCATCCGCGTCTACCAAAAGATGCATGTGCATGCTTAAAACGCGTTTTCGCACAAATGCGTGCGCGGGTGCTAAAAAGAGCAGCATCGGCATGCTTAGCACGTCGTTTGATGGACATCCACGTGCGCGTTCTGCCAAAAGCACCATTTGCATGCACATCTTGTGGTTTTGCAGAAAACTTCATCCGCGGTCTACCAAAAGATGCATGTGCATGCTTAAAAACGCGTTTTCGCACAAATCCGTGCGCGGGTGCTAAAAAGAGCAGCATCGGCATGCTTAGCACGTCGTTTGGTAGAAATCCACGTGCGCGTTCTGCAAAAAGCACCATTTGCATGCACATATTGTGGTTTTGCAGAAAACTTCATCCGCGTCTACCAAAAAGATGCATGTGCCATGCTTAAAACGCGTTTTTCGCACAAATGCGTGCGCGGGTGCTAAAAAGAGCAGCATCGGCATGCTTAGCACGTCGTTTGGTAGAAATCCACGTGCGCGTTTTTGCAAAAAAGCACCATTTGCATGCACATCTTGTGGTTTTGCAGAAAAACTTCATCCGCGTCCTACCAAAAGATGCATGTGCATGCTTAAAACGCGTTCTCGCACAAATGCGTGCGCGGGTGCTAAAAAAGAGCAGATCGGCATGCTTAGCACGTCGTTTGGTAGAAATCCACGTGCGCGTTCTGCAAAAAGCACCATTTGCATGGACATCTTGTGGTTTTTGCAGAAAACTTCATCCGCGTCTACCAAAAGATGCATGTGCATGCTTAAAAACGCGTTTCGCACAAATCCGTGCGCGGGTGCTAAAATGAGCAGCATCGGCATGCTTAGCACGTCGTTTGGTAGAAATCCACGTGCGCGTTCTGCAAAAAGCACCATTTTGCATGCACATCTTGTGGTTTTTGCAGAAAAACTTCATCCGCGTCTACCAAAAGATGCATGTGCATGCTTAAAACGCGTTTTCGCACAAATCCGTGCGCGGGTGCTAAAAAGAGCAGCATCGGCAAGCTTAGCACGTCGTTTGGTAGAAATCCACGTGCGCGTTCTGCAAAAAGCACAATTTGCATGCACATCTTGTGGTTTTGCAGAAAAACTTCATCCGCGTCTACCAAAAGATGCATGTGCATGCTTAAAACGCGTTTTCGCACAAATCCCTGCGCGGGTGGCTAAAAAGAGCAGCATCGGCATGCTTAGCACGTCGTTTGGTAGAAATCCACGTGCGCGTTCTGCAAAAAGCCACCATTTGCATGCACATCTTGTGGTTTTGCAGAAAACTTCATCCGCGTCTACCAAAAGATGCATGTGCATGCTTAAAACGCGTTTTCGCACAAATGCGTGCGCGGGTGCTAAAAAGAGCAGCATCGGCATGCTTAGCACGTCGTTTGGTAGAAATCCACGAGCGCATTCTGCAAAAAGCACCATTTGCATGCACATCTTGTGGTTTTGCAGAAAACTTCATCCGCGTCTACCAAAAGATGCATGTGCATGCTTAAAACGCGTTTTTCGCACAAATGCGTGCGCGGGTGCTAAAAAGAGCAGCATCAGCATGCTTAGCACGTCGTTTGGTAGAAATCCACCGTGCGCGTTCTGCCAAAAGCACCATTTGCATGCACATCTTGTGGTTTTGCAGAAAACTTCATCCGCGTCTACCAAAAGATGCATGTGCATGCTTAAAACGCGTTTTCGCACAAATGCGTGTGCGGGTGCTAAAAAGAGCAGCATCGGCATGCTTAGCACGTCGTTTGGTAGAAATCCACGAGCGCGTTCTGCAAAAAAGCACCATTTGCATGCACATCTTGTGGTTTTGCAGAAAACGTCATCCGCGTCTACCAAAAGATGCATGTGCATGCTTAAAACGCGTTTTCGCACAAATGCGTGCGCGGGTGCTAAAAAGAGCAGCATCGGCATGCTTAGCACGTCGTTTGGTAGAAATCCACGTGCGCGTTCTGCCAAAAGCACCATTTGCATGCACATCTTGTGGTTTTGCAGAAAACTTCATCCGCGTCTACCAAAAGATGCATGTGCATGCTTAAAACGCGTTTTCGCACAAATCCGTGCGCGGGTGCCTAAAAAGAGCAGCATCGGCATGCTTAGCACGTCGTTTGGTAGAAATCCACGTGCGCGTTCTGCCAAAAGCACCATTTGCATGCACATCTTGTGGTTTTTGCAGAAAACTTCATCCGCGTCTACCAAAAGATGCATGTGCATGCTTAAAACGCGTTTTCGCACAAATCCGTGCGCGGGTGCTAAAAAGAGCAGCATCGGCATGCTTAGCACGTCGTTTTGGTAGAAATCCACGTGCGCGTTCTGCAAAAAGCACCATTTGCATGCACATCTTGTGGTTTTTGCAGAAAACTTCATCCGCGTCTACCAAAAGATGCATGTGCATGCTTAAAACGCGTTTTCGCACAAATGCGTGCGCGAGTGCTAAAAAAGAGCAGCATCGGCATGCTTAGCACGTCGTTTGGTAGAAATCCACGAGCGCGTTCTGCAAAAAGCACCATTTGCATGCACATCTTGTGGTTTTGCAGAAAACTTCATCCGCGTCTACCAAAAGATGCATGTGCATGCTTAAAACGCGTTTTCGCACAAATGCGTGCGCGGGTGCTAAAAAGTGCAGCATCGGCATGCTTTGCACGTCGTTTGGTAGAAATCCACGTGCGCGTTCTGCCAAAAGCACCATTTGCATGCACATCTTGTGGTTTTGCAGAAAACTTCATCCGCGTCTACCAAAAGATGCATGTGCATGCTTAAAACGCGTTTTCGCACAAATCCGTGCGCGGGTGCTAAAAAGAGCAGCATCGGCATGCTTAGCACGTCGTTTGGTAGAAATCCACGTGCGCGTTCTGCAAAAAGCACCATTTGCATGCACATCTTGTGGTTTTGCAGAAAACTTCATCCGCGTCTACCAAAAGATGCATGTGCATGCTTAAAACGCGTTTTCGCACAAATGCGTGCGCGAGTGCTAAAAAGAGCAGCATCGGCATGCTTAGCACGTCGTTTGGTAGAAATCCACGAGCGCGTTCTGCAAAAAGCACCATTTGCATGCACATCTTGTGGTTTTTGCAGAAAACTTCATCCGCGTCTACCAAAAGATGCATGTGCATGCTTAAAAACGCGTTCTCGCACAAATGCGTGCGCGGGTGCTAAAAAGAGCAGCATCGGCATGCTTAGCACGTCGTTTGGTAGAAATCCACGTGCGCGTTCTGCAAAAAGCACCATTTGCATGCACATCTTGTGGTTTTGCAGAAAACTTCATCCGCGTCTACCAAAAGATGCATGTGCATGCTTAAAACGCGTTTTCGCACAAATCCCTGCGCGGGTGCTAAAAAGAGCAGCATCGGCATGCTTAGCACGTCGTTTGGTAGAAATCCACGAGCGCGTTCTGCAAAAAAGCACCATTTGCATGCACATCTTGTGGTTTTTGCAGAAAACTTCATCCGCGTCTACCAAAAGATGCATGTGCATGCTTAAAAACGCGTTTTCGCACAAATGCGTGCGCGGGTGCTAAAAAGAGCAGCATCGGCATGCTTTGCACGTCGTTTGGTAGAAATCCACGAGCGCGTTCTGCAAAAAGCACCATTTGCATGCACATCTTGTGGTTTTGCAGAAAACTTCATCCGCGTCTACCAAAAGATGCATGTGCATGCTTAAAACGCATTTTCGCACAAATGCGTGCGCGGGTGCTAAAAAGAGCAGCATCGGCATGCTTAGCACGTCGTTTTGATGGACATCCACGTGCGCGTTCTGCCAAAAGCACCATTTGCATGCACATCTTGTGGTTTTGCAGAAAACTTCATCCGCGTCTACCAAAAGATGCATGTGCATGCTTAAAACGCGTTCTCGCACAAATGCGTGCGCGGGTGCTAAAAAGAGCAGATCGGCATGCTTAGCACGTCGTTTGGTAGAAATCCACGTGCGCGTTCTGCAAAAAGCACCATTTGCATGGACATCTTGTGGTTTTGCAGAAAACTTCATCCGCGTCTACCAAAAGATGCATGTGCATGCTTAAAACGCGTTTTCGCACAAATCCGTGCGCGGGTGCTAAAATGAGCAGCATCGGCATGCTTAGCACGTCGTTTGGTAGAAATCCACGTGCGCGTTCTGCAAAAAGCACCATTTGCATGCACATCTTGTGGTTTTGCAGAAAACTTCATCCGCGTCTACCAAAAGATGCATGTGCATGCTTAAAACGCGTTTTCGCAGAAATGCGTGCGCGGGTGCTAAAAAGAGCAGCATCGGCATGCTTAGCACGTCGTTTGGTAGAAATCCACGTGCGCGTTCTGCAAAAAGCACCATTTGCATGCACATCTTGTGGTTTTGCAGAAAACTTCATCCGCGTCTACCAAAAGATGCATGTGCATGCTTAAAACGCGTTCTCGCACAAATGCGTGCGCGGGTGCTAAAAAGAGCAGCATCGGCATGCTTAGCACGTCGTTTGGTAGAAATCTACGCGCGTTCTGCAAAAAGCACCATTTGCATGCACATCTTGTGGTTTTGCAGAAAACTTCATCCGCGTCTACCAAAAGATGCATGTGCATGCTTAAAACGCGTTTTCGCACAAATCCCTGCGCGGGTGCTAAAAAGAGCAGCATCGGCATGCTTAGCACGTCGTTTGGTAGAAATCCACGTGCGCGTTCTGCAAAAAGCACCATTTGCATGCACATCTTGTGGTTTTGCAGAAAACTTCATCCGCGTCTACCAAAAGATGCATGTGCATGCTTAAAACGCGTTTTCGCACAAATGCGTGCGCGGGTGCTAAAAAGAGCAGCATCGGCATGCTTAGCACGTCGTTTGGTAGAAATCCACGAGCGCATTCTGCAAAAAGCACCATTTGCATGCACATCTTGTGGTTTTGCAGAAAACTTCATCCGCGTCTACCAAAAGATGCATGTGCATGCTTAAAACGCGTTTTCGCACAAATGCGTGCGCGGGTGCTAAAAAGAGCAGCATCAGCATGCTTAGCACGTCGTTTGGTAGAAATCCACGTGCGCGTTCTGCCAAAAGCACCATTTGCATGCACATCTTGTGGTTTTGCAGAAAACTTCATCCGCGTCTACCAAAAGATGCATGTGCATGCTTAAAACGCGTTTTCGCACAAATGCGTGTGCGGGTGCTAAAAAGAGCAGCATCGGCATGCTTAGCACGTCGTTTGGTAGAAATCCACGAGCGCGTTCTGCAAAAAGCACCATTTGCATGCACATCTTGTGGTTTTGCAGAAAACGTCATCCGCGTCTACCAAAAGATGCATGTGCATGCTTAAAACGCGTTTTCGCACAAATGCGTGCGCGGGTGCTAAAAAGAGCAGCATCGGCATGCTTAGCACGTCGTTTGGTAGAAATCCACGTGCGCGTTCTGCCAAAAAGCACCATTTGCATGCACATCTTGTGGTTTTGCAGAAAACTTCATCCGCGTCTACCAAAGATGCATGTGCATGCTTAAAACGCGTTTTTCGCACAAATCCGTGCGCGGGTGCTAAAAAGAGCAGCATCGGCATGCTTAGCACGTCGTTTGGTAGAAATCCACGTGCGCGTTCTGCCAAAAGCACCATTTGCATGCACATCTTGTGGTTTTGCAGAAAACTTCATCCGCGTCTACCAAAAGATGCATGTGCATGCTTAAAAACGCGTTTTCGCACAAATGCGTGCGCGAGTGCTAAAAAGAGCAGCATCGGCATGCTTAGCACGTCGTTTGGTAGAAATCCACGAGCGCGTTCTGCAAAAAGCACCATTTGCATGCACATCTTGTGGTTTTGCAGAAAACTTCATCCGCGTCTACCAAAAGATGCATGTGCAATGCTTAAAACGCGTTTTTCGCACAAATGCGTGCGCGGGTGCTAAAAAAGAGCAGCATCGGCATGCTTTGCACGTCGTTTTGGTAGAAATCCACGAGCGCGTTCTGCAAAAAGCACCATTTGCATGCACATCTTGTGGTTTTGCAGAAAACTTCATCCGCGTCTACCAAAAGATGCATGTGCATGCTTAAAACGCATTTTCGCACAAATGCGTGCGCGGGTGCTAAAAAGAGCAGCATCGGCATGCTTAGCACGTCGTTTGATGGACATCCACGTGGCGCGTTCTGCCAAAAGCACCATTTGCATGCACATCTTGTGGTTTTGCAGAAAACTTCATCCGCGTCTACCAAAAGATGCATGTGCATGCTTAAAAACGCGTTTTCGCACAAATCCGTGCTAAAAAGAGCAGCATCGGCATGCTTAGCACGTCGTTTGGTAGAAATCCACGTGCGCGTTCTGCAAAAAGCACCATTTGCATGCACATCTTGTGGTTTTGCAGAAAACTTCATCCGCGTCTACCAAAAGATGCATGTGCATGCTTAAAACGCGTTTTCGCACAAATGCGTGCGCGGGTGCTAAAAAGAGCAGCATCGGCATGCTTAGCACGTCGTTTGATGGACATCCACGTGCGCGTTCTGCCAAAAGCACCATTTGCATGCACATCTTGTGGTTTTGCAGAAAACTTCATCCGCGTCTACCAAAAGATGCATGTGCATGCTTAAAACGCGTTTTCGCACAAATCCGTGCGCGGGTGCTAAAAAGAGCAGCATCGGCATGCTTAGCACGTCGTTTGGTAGAAATCCACGTGCGCGTTCTGCAAAAAGCACCATTTGCATGCACATCTTGTGGTTTTGCAGAAAACTTCATCCGCGTCTACCAAAAGATGCATGTGCATGCTTAAAACGCGTTTTCGCACAAATGCGTGCGCGGGTGCTAAAAAGAGCAGCATCGGCATGCTTAGCACGTCGTTTGGTAGAAATCCACGTGCGCGTTTTGCAAAAAGCACCATTTGCAAGCACATCTTGTGGTTTTGCAGAAAACTTCATCCGCGTCTACCAAAAGATGCATGTGCATGCTTAAAACGCGTTCTCGCACAAATGCGTGCGCGGGTGCTAAAAAGAGCAGATCGGCATGCTTAGCACGTCGTTTGGTAGAAATCCACGTGCGCGTTCTGCAAAAAGCACCATTTGCATGCACATCTTGTGGTTTTGCAGAAAACTTCATCCGCGTCTACCAAAAGATGCATGTGCATGCTTAAAACGCGTTTTCGCACAAATGCGTGCGCGGGTGCTAAAAAGAGCAGCATCGGCATGCTTAGCACGTCGTTTGGTAGAAATCCACGTGCGCGTTTTGCAAAAAGCACCATTTGCATGCACATCTTGTCGTTTTGCAGAAAACTTCATCCGCGTCTACCAAAAGATGCATGTGCATGCTTAAAACGCGTTCTCGCACAAATGCGTGCGCGGGTGCTAAAAAGAGCAGCATCGGCATGCTTAGCACGTCGTTTGGTAGAAATCCACGTGCGCGTTCTGCAAAAAGCACCATTTGCATGCACATCTTGTGGTTTTGCAGAAAACTTCATCCGCGTCTACCAAAAGATGCATGTGCATGCTTAAAACGCGTTTTCGCACAAATCCCTGCGCGGGTGCTAAAAAGAGCAGCATCGGCATGCTTAGCACGTCGTTTGGTAGAAATCCACGAGCGCGTTCTGCAAAAAGCACCATTTGCATGCACATCTTGTGGTTTTGCAGAAAACTTCATCCGCGTCTACCAAAAGATGCATGTGCATGCTTAAAACGCGTTCTCGCACAAATGCGTGCGCGGGTGCTAAAAAGAGCAGCATCGGCATGCTTAGCACGTCGTTTGGTAGAAATCCACGTGCGCGTTCTGCAAAAAGCACCATTTGCATGCACATCTTGTGGTTTTGCAGAAAACTTCATCCGCGTCTACCAAAAGATGCATGTGCATGCTTAAAACGCGTTTTCGCACAAATGCGT
This sequence comes from Dermacentor andersoni, assembly GCF_023375885.2. Taxonomy (NCBI): domain Eukaryota; kingdom Metazoa; phylum Arthropoda; class Arachnida; order Ixodida; family Ixodidae; genus Dermacentor; species Dermacentor andersoni. Next base: position 77,490 of record NW_027314861.1, on the reverse strand, counting down.
GCGCGGGTGCTAAAAAGAGCAGCATCGGCATGCTTAGCACGTCGTTTGGTAGAAATCCACGAGCGCGTTCTGCAAAAAGCACCATTTGCATGCACATCTTGTGGTTTTGCAGAAAACTTCATCCGCGTCTACCAAAAGATGCATGTGCATGCTTAAAAACGCGTTTTCGCACAAATGCGTGCGCGGGTGCTAAAAAGAGCAGCATCAGCATGCTTAGCACGTCGTTTGGTAGAAATCCACGTGCGCGTTCTGCCAAAAGCACCATTTGCATGCACATCTTGTGGTTTTGCAGAAAACTTCATCCGCGTCTACCAAAAGATGCATGTGCATGCTTAAAACGCGTTTTCGCACAAATGCGTGTGCGGGTGCTAAAAAGAGCAGCATCGGCATGCTTAGCACGTCGTTTGGTAGAAATCCACGAGCGCGTTCTGCAAAAAGCACCATTTGCATGCACATCTTGTGGTTTTGCAGAAAACGTCATCCGCGTCTACCAAAAGATGCATGTGCATGCTTAAAACGCGTTTTCGCACAAATGCGTGCGCGGGTGCTAAAAAGAGCAGCATCGGCATGCTTAGCACGTCGTTTGGTAGAAATCCACGTGCGCGTTCTGCCAAAAGCACCATTTGCATGCACATCTTGTGGTTTTGCAGAAAACTTCATCCGCGTCTACCAAAAGATGCATGTGCATGCTTAAAACGCGTTTTCGCACAAATCCGTGCGCGAGTGCTAAAAAGAGCAGCATCGGCATGCTTAGCACGTCGTTTGGTAGAAATCCACGAGCGCGTTCTGCAAAAAGCACCATTTGCATGCACATCTTGTGGTTTTGCAGAAAACTTCATCCGCGTCTACCAAAAGATGCATGTGCATGCTTAAAACGCGTTTTTCGCACAAATGCGTGCGCGGGTGCTAAAAAGAGCAGCATCGGCATGCTTTGTACGTCGTTTGGTAGAAATCCACGTGCGCGTTCTGCCAAAAGCACCATTTGCATGCACATCTTGTGGTTTTGCAGAAAACTTCATCCGCGTCTACCAAAAGATGCATGTGCATGCTTAAAACGCGTTTTCGCACAAATCCGTGCGCGGGTGCTAAAAAGAGCAGCATCGGCATGCTCAGCACGTCGTTTGGTAGAAATCCACGTGCGCGTTCTGCAAAAAGCACCATTTGCATATACATCTTGTGGTTTTGCAGAAAACTTCATCCGCGTCTACCAAAAGATGCATGTGCATGCTTAAAACGCGTTTTCGCACAAATGCGTGCGCGAGTGCTAAAAAGAGCAGCATCGGCATGCTTAGCACGTCGTTTGGTAGAAATCCACGAGCGCGTTCTGCAAAAAGCACCATTTGCATGCACATCTTGTGGTTTTGCAGAAAACTTCATCCGCGTCTACCAAAAGATGCATGTGCATGCTTAAAACGCGTTTTCGCACAAATGCGTGCGCGGGTGCTAAAAAGAGCAGCATCGGCATGCTTTGCACGTCGTTTGGTAGAAATCCACGTGCGCGTTCTGCCAAAAGCACCATTTGCATGCACATCTTGTGGTTTTGCAGAAAACTTCATCCGCGTCTACCAAAAGATGCATGTGCATGCTTAAAACGCGTTTTCGCACAAATCCGTGCGCGGGTGCTAAAAAGAGCAGCATCGGCATGCTTAGCACGTCGTTTGGTAGAAATCCACGTGCGCGTTCTGCAAAAAGCACCATTTGCATGCACATCTTGTGGTTTTGCAGAAAACTTCATCCGCGTCTACCAAAAGATGCATGTGCATGCTTAAAACGCGTTTTCGCACAAATGCGTGCGCGAGTGCTAAAAAGAGCAGCATCGGCATGCTTAGCACGTCGTTTGGTAGAAATCCACGAGCGCGTTAAAAAGCACCATTTGCATGCACATCTTGTGGTTTTGCAGAAAACTTCATCCGCGTCTACCAAAAGATGCATGTGCATGCTTAAAACGCGTTTTCGCACAAATGCGTGCGCGGGTGCTAAAAAGAGCAGCATCGGCATGCTTTGCACGTCGTTTGGTAGAAATCCACGAGCGCGTTCTGCAAAAAGCACCATTTGCATGCACATCTTGTGGTTTTGCAGAAAACTTCATCCGCGTCTACCAAAAGATGCATGTGCATGCTTAAAACGCGTTTTCGCACAAATGCGTGCGCGGGTGCTAAAAAGAGCAGCATCGGCATGCTTAGCACGTCGTTTGATGGACATCCACGTGCGCGTTCTGCCAAAAGCACCATTTGCATGCACATCTTGTGGTTTTGCAGAAAACTTCATCCGCGTCTACCAAAAGATGCATGTGCATGCTTAAAACGCGTTTTCGCACAAATCCGTGCGCGGGTGCTAAAAAGAGCAGCATCGGCATGCTTAGCACGTCGTTTGGTAGAAATCCACGTGCGCGTTCTGCAAAAAGCACCATTTGCATGCACATCTTGTGGTTTTGCAGAAAACTTCATCCGCGTCTACCAAAAGATGCATGTGCATGCTTAAAACGCGTTTTCGCACAAATGCGTGCGCGGGTGCTAAAAAGAGCAGCATCGGCATGCTTAGCACGTCGTTTGGTAGAAATCCACGTGCGCGTTTTGCAAAAAGCACCATTTGCATGCACATCTTGTGGTTTTGCAGAAAACTTCATCCGCGTCTACCAAAAGATGCATGTGCATGCTTAAAACGCGTTCTCGCACAAATCCGTGCGCGGGTGCTAAAATGAGCAGCATCGGCATGCTTAGCACGTCGTTTGGTAGAAATCCACGTGCGCGTTCTGCAAAAAGCACCATTTGCATGCACATCTTGTGGTTTTGCAGAAAACTTCATCCGCGTCTACCAAAAGATGCATGTGCATGCTTAAAACGCGTTTTCGCACAAATCCGTGCGCGGGTGCTAAAAAGAGCAGCATCGGCAAGCTTAGCACGTCGTTTGGTAGAAATCCACGTGCGCGTTCTGCAAAAAGCACCATTTGCATGCACATCTTGTGGTTTTGCAGAAAACTTCATCCGCGTCTACCAAAAGATGCATGTGCATGCTTAAAACGCGTTTTCGCACAAATGCGTGCGCGGGTGCTAAAAAGAGCAGCATCGGCATGCTTAGCACGTCGTTTGGTAGAAATCCACGTGCGCGTTCTGCAAAAAGCACCATTTGCATGCACATCTTGTGGTTTTGCAGAAAACTTCATCCGCGTCTACCAAAAGATGCATGTGCATGCTTAAAACGCGTTTTCGCACAAATGCGTGCGCGGGTGCTAAAAAGAGCAGCATCGGCATGCTTAGCACGTCGTTTGGTAGAAATCCACGTGCGCGTTTTGCAAAAAGCACCATTTGCATGCACATCTTGTCGTTTTGCAGAAAACTTCATCCGCGTCTACCAAAAGATGCATGTGCATGCTTAAAACGCGTTCTCGCACAAATGCGTGCGCGGGTGCTAAAAAGAGCAGCATCGGCATGCTTAGCACGTCGTTTGGTAGAAATCCACGTGCGCGTTCTGCAAAAAGCACCATTTGCATGCACATCTTGTGGTTTTGCAGAAAACTTCATCCGCGTCTACCAAAAGATGCATGTGCATGCTTAAAACGCGTTTTCGCACAAATCCCTGCGCGGGTGCTAAAAAGAGCAGCATCGGCATGCTTAGCACGTCGTTTGGTAGAAATCGACGTGCGCGTTCTGCAAAAAGCACCATTTGCATGCACATCTTGTGGTTTTGCAGAAAACTTCATCCGCGTCTACCAAAAGATGCATGTGCATGCTTGCTTAAAACGCGTTTTCGCACAAATGCGTGCGCGGGGTGCTAAAAAGAGCAGCATCAGCATGCTTAGCACGTCGTTTGGTAGAAATCCACGTGCGCGTTCTGCCAAAAGCACCATTTGCATGCACATCTTGTGGTTTTGCAGAAAACTTCATCCGCGTCTACCAAAAGATGCATGTGCATGCTTAAAACGCGTTTTCGCACAAATGCGTGTGCGGGTGCTAAAAAGAGCAGCATCGGCATGCTTAGCACGTCGTTTGGTAGAAATCCACGAGCGCGTTCTGCAAAAAGCACCATTTGCATGCACATCTTGTGGTTTTGCAGAAAACGTCATCCGCGTCTACCAAAAGATGCATGTGCATGCTTAAAACGCGTTTTCGCACAAATGCGTGCGCAGGTGCTAAAAAGAGCAGCATCGGCATGCTTAGCACGTCGTTTGGTAGAAATCCACGTGCGCGTTCTGCCAAAAGCACCATTTGCATGCACATCTTGTGGTTTTGCAGAAAACTTCATCCGCGTCTACCAAAAGATGCATGTGCATGCTTAAAACGCGTTTTCGCACAAATCCGTGCGCGGGTGCTAAAAAGAGCAGCATCGGCATGCTTAGCACGTCGTTTGGTAGAAATCCACGTGCGCGTTCTGCAAAAAGCACCATTTGCATGCACATCTTGTGGTTTTGCAGAAAACTTCATCCGCGTCTACCAAAAGATGCATGTGCATGCTTAAAACGCGTTTTCGCACAAATGCGTGCGCGAGTGCTAAAAAGAGCAGCATCGGCATGCTTAGCACGTCGTTTGGTAGAAATCCACGAGCGCGTTAAAAAGCACCATTTGCATGCACATCTTGTGGTTTTGCAGAAAACTTCATCCGCGTCTACCAAAAGATGCATGTGCATGCTTAAAACGCGTTTTCGCACAAATGCGTGCGCGGGTGCTAAAAAGAGCAGCATCGGCATGCTTTGCACGTCGTTTGGTAGAAATCCACGAGCGCGTTCTGCAAAAAGCACCATTTGCATGCACATCTTGTGGTTTTGCAGAAAACTTCATCCGCGTCTACCAAAAGATGCATGTGCATGCTTAAAACAAGTTTTCGCACAAATGCGTGCGCGGGTGCTAAAAAGAGCAGCATCGGCATGCTTAGCACGTCGTTTGATGGACATCCACGTGCGCGTTCTGCCTAAAGCACCATTTGCATGCACATCTTGTGGTTTTGCAGAAAACTTCATCCGCGTCTACCAAAAGATGCATGTGCATGCTTAAAACGCGTTTTCGCACAAATCCGTGCGCGGGTGCTAAAAAGAGCAGCATCGGCATGCTTAGCACGTCGTTTGGTAGAAATCCACGTGCGCGTTCTGCAAAAAGCACCATTTGCATGCACATCTTGTGGTTTTGCAGAAAACTTCATCCGCGTCTACCAAAAGATGCATGTGCATGCTTAAAACGCGTTTTCGCACAAATGCGTGCGCGGGTGCTAAAAAGAGCAGCATCGGCATGCTTAGCACGTCGTTTGGTAGAAATCCACGTGCGCGTTTTGCAAAAAGCACCATTTGCATGCACATCTTGTGGTTTTGCAGAAAACTTTATCCGCGTCTACCAAAAGATGCATGTGCATGCTTAAAACGCGTTCTCGCACAAATGCGTGCGCGGGTGCTAAAAAGAGCAGATCGGCATGCTTAGCACGTCGTTTGGTAGAAATCCACGTGCGCGTTCTGCAAAAAGCACCATTTGCATGCACATCTTGTGGTTTTGCAGAAAACTTCATCCGCGTCTACCAAAAGATGCATGTGCATGCTTAAAACGCGTTTTCGCACAAATCCGTGCGCGGGTGCTAAAATGAGCAGCATCGGCATGCTTAGCACGTCGTTTGGTAGAAATCCACGTGCGCGTTCTGCAAAAAGCACCATTTGCATGCACATCTTGTGGTTTTGCAGAAAACTTCATCCGCGTCTACCAAAAGATGCATGTGCATGCTTAAAACGCGTTTTCGCACAAATCCGTGCGCGGGTGCTAAAAAGAGCAGCATCGGCAAGCTTAGCACGTCGTTTGGTAGAAATCCACGTGCGCGTTCTGCAAAAAGCACCATTTGCATGCACATCTTGTGGTTTTGCAGAAAACTTCATCCGCGTCTACCAAAAGATGCATGTGCATGCTTAAAACGCGTTTTCGCACAAATGCGTGCGCGGGTGCTAAAAAGAGCAGCATCGGCATGCTTAGCACGTCGTTTGGTAGAAATCCACGTGCGCGTTCTGCAAAAAGCACCATTTGCATGCACATCTTGTGGTTTTGCAGAAAACTTCATCCGCGTCTACCAAAAGATGCATGTGCATGCTTAAAACGCGTTTTTCGCACAAATGCGTGCGCGGGTGCTAAAAAGAGCAGCATCGGCATGCTTAGCACGTCGTTTGGTAGAAATCCACGTGCGCGTTTTGCAAAAAAGCACCATTTGCATGCACATCTTGTCGTTTTGCAGAAAACTTCATCCGCGTCTACCAAAAGATGCATGTGCATGCTTAAAACGCGTTCTCGCACAAATGCGTGCGCGGGTGCTAAAAAGAGCAGCATCGGCATGCTTAGCACGTCGTTTGGTAGAAATCCACGTGCGCGTTCTGCAAAAAGCACCATTTGCATGCACATCTTGTGGTTTTGCAGAAAACTTCATCCGCGTCTACCAAAAGATGCATGTGCATGCTTAAAACGCGTTTTCGCACAAATCCCTGCGCGGGTGCTAAAAAGAGCAGCATCGGCATGCTTAGCACGTCGTTTGGTAGAAATCCACGTGCGCGTTCTGCAAAAAGCACCATTTGCATGCACATCTTGTGGTTTTGCAGAAAACTTCATCCGCGTCTACCAAAAGATGCATGTGCATGCTTAAAACGCGTTTTCGCACAAATGCGTGCGCGGGTGCTAAAAAGAGCAGCATCGGCATGCTTAGCACGTCGTTTGGTAGAAATCCACGAGCGCGTTCTGCAAAAAGCACCATTTGCATGCACATCTTGTGGTTTTGCAGAAAACTTCATCCGCGTCTACCAAAAGATGCATGTGCATGCTTAAAACGCGTTTTCGCACAAATGCGTGCGCGGGTGCTAAAAAGAGCAGCATCAGCATGCTTAGCACGTCGTTTGGTAGAAATCCACGTGCGCGTTCTGCCAAAAGCACCATTTGCATGCACATCTTGTGGTTTTGCAGAAAACTTCATCCGCGTCTACCAAAAGATGCATGTGCATGCTTAAAACGCGTTTTCGCACAAATGCGTGTGCGGGTGCTAAAAAGAGCAGCATCGGCATGCTTAGCACGTCGTTTGGTAGAAATCCACGAGCGCGTTCTGCAAAAAGCACCATTTGCATGCACATCTTGTGGTTTTGCAGAAAACGTCATCCGCGTCTACCAAAAGGTGCATGTGCATGCTTAAAACGCGTTTTCGCACAAATGCGTGCGCGGGTGCTAAAAAGAGCAGCATCGGCATGCTTAGCACGTCGTTTGGTAGAAATCCACGTGCGCGTTCTGCCAAAAGCACCATTTGCATGCACATCTTGTGGTTTTGCAGAAAACTTCATCCGCGTCTACCAAAAGATGCATGTGCATGCTTAAAACGCGTTTTCGCACAAATCCGTGCGCGAGTGCTAAAAAGAGCAGCATCGGCATGCTTAGCACGTCGTTTGGTAGAAATCCACGAGCGCGTTCTGCAAAAAGCACCATTTGCATGCACATCTTGTGGTTTTGCAGAAAACTTCATCCGCGTCTACCAAAAGATGCATGTGCATGCTTAAAACGCGTTTTCGCACAAATGCGTGCGCGGGTGCTAAAAAGAGCAGCATCGGCATGCTTTGCACGTCGTTTGGTAGAAATCCACGTGCGCGTTCTGCCAAAAGCACCATTTGCATGCACATCTTGTGGTTTTGCAGAAAACTTCATCCGCGTCTACCAAAAGATGCATGTGCATGCTTAAAACGCGTTTTCGCACAAATCCGTGCGCGGGTGCTAAAAAGAGCAGCATCGGCATGCTTAGCACGTCGTTTGGTAGAAATCCACGTGCGCGTCCTGCAAAAAGCACCATTTGCATGCACATCTTGTGGTTTTGCAGAAAACTTCATCCGCGTCTACCAAAAGATGCATGTGCATGCTTAAAACGCGTTTTCGCACAAATGCGTGCGCGAGTGCTAAAAAGAGCAGCATCGGCATGCTTAGCACGTCGTTTGGTAGAAATCCACGAGCGCGTTCTGCAAAAAGCACCATTTGCATGCACATCTTGTGGTTTTGCAGAAAACTTCATCCGCGTCTACCAAAAGATGCATGTGCATGCTTAAAACGCGTTTTCGCACAAATGCGTGCGCGGGTGCTAAAAAGAGCAGCATGGGCATGCTTTGCACGTCGTTTGGTAGAAATCCACGTGCGCGTTCTGCCAAAAGCACCATTTGCATGCACATCTTGTGGTTTTGCAGAAAACTTCATCCGCGTCTACCAAAAGATGCATGTGCATGCTTAAAACGCGTTTTCGCACAAATCCGTGCGCGGGTGCTAAAAAGAGCAGCATCGGCATGCTTAGCACGTCGTTTGGTAGAAATCCACGTGCGCGTTCTGCAAAAAGCACCATTTGCATGCACATCTTGTGGTTTTGCAGAAAACTTCATCCGCGTCTACCAAAAGATGCATGTGCATGCTTAAAACGCGTTTTCGCACAAATGCGTGCGCGAGTGCTAAAAAGAGCAGCATCGGCATGCTTAGCACGTCGTTTGGTAGAAATCCACGAGCGCGTTAAAAAGCACCATTTGCATGCACATCTTGTGGTTTTGCAGAAAACTTCATCCGCGTCTACCAAAAGATGCATGTGCATGCTTAAAACGCGTTTTCGCACAAATGCGTGCGCGGGTGCTAAAAAGAGCAGCATCGGCATGCTTTGCACGTCGTTTGGTAGAAATCCACGAGCGCGTTCTGCAAAAAGCACCATTTGCATGCACATCTTGTGGTTTTGCAGAAAACTTCATCCGCGTCTACCAAAAGATGCATGTGCATGCTTAAAACGCGTTTTCGCACAAATGCGTGCGCGGGTGCTAAAAAGAGCAGCATCGGCATGCTTAGCACGTCGTTTGATGGACATCCACGTGCGCGTTCTGCCAAAAGCACCATTTGCATGCACATCTTGTGGTTTTGCAGAAAACTTCATCCGCGTCTACCAAAAGATGCATGTGCATGCTTAAAACGCGTTTTCGCACAAATCCGTGCGCGGGTGCTAAAAAGAGCAGCATCGGCATGCTTAGCACGTCGTTTGGTAGAAATCCACGTGCGCGTTCTGCAAAAAGCACCATTTGCATGCACATCTTGTGGTTTTGCAGAAAACTTCATCCGCGTCTACCAAAAGATGCATGTGCATGCTTAAAACGCGTTTTCGCACAAATGCGTGCGCGGGTGCTAAAAAGAGCAGCATCGGCATGCTTAGCACGTCGTTTGGTAGAAATCCACGTGCGCGTTTTGCAAAAAGCACCATTTGCATGCACATCTTGTGGTTTTGCAGAAAACTTCATCCGCGTCTACCAAAAGATGCATGTGCATGCTTAAAACGCGTTCTCGCACAAATGCGTGCGCGGGTGCTAAAAAGAGCAGATCGGCATGCTTAGCACGTCGTTTGGTAGAAATCCACGTGCGCGTTCTGCAAAAAGCACCATTTGCATGCACATCTTGTGGTTTTGCAGAAAACTTCATCCGCGTCTACCAAAAGATGCATGTGCATGCTTAAAACGCGTTTTCGCACAAATCCGTGCGCGGGTGCTAAAATGAGCAGCATCGGCATGCTTAGCACGTCGTTTGGTAGAAATCCACGAGCGCGTTCTGCAAAAAGCACCATTTGCATGCACATCTTGTGGTTTTGCAGAAAACTTCATCCGCGTCTACCAAAAGATGCATGTGCATGCTTAAAACGCGTTTTCGCACAAATGCGTGCGCGGGTGCTAAAAAGAGCAGCATCGGCATGCTTTGCACGTCGTTTGGTAGAAATCCACGTGCGCGTTCTGCCAAAAGCACCATTTGCATGCACATCTTGTGGTTTTGCAGAAAACTTCATCCGCGTCTACCAAAAGATGCATGTGCATGCTTAAAACGCGTTTTCGCACAAATCCGTGCGCGGGTGCTAAAAAGAGCAGCATCGGCATGCTTAGCACGTCGTTTGGTAGAAATCCACGTGCGCGTTCTGCAAAAAGCACCATTTGCATGCACATCTTGTGGTTTTGCAGAAAACTTCATCCGCGTCTACCAAAAGATGCATGTGCATGCTTAAAACGCGTTTTCGCACAAATGCGTGCGCGAGTGCTAAAAAGAGCAGCATCGGCATGCTTAGCACGTCGTTTGGTAGAAATCCACGAGCGCGTTCTGCAAAAAGCACCATTTGCATGCACATCTTGTGGTTTTGCAGAAAACTTCATCCGCGTCTACCAAAAGATGCATGTGCATGCTTAAAACGCGTTTTCGCACAAATGCGTGCGCGGGTGCTAAAAAGAGCAGCATCGGCATGCTTTGCACGTCGTTTGGTAGAAATCCACGTGCGCGTTCTGCAAAAAGCACCATTTGCATGCACATCTTGTGGTTTTGCAGAAAACTTCATCCGCGTCTACCAAAAGATGCATGTGCATGCTTAAAACGCGTTTTCGCACAAATGCGTGCGCGAGTGCTAAAAAGAGCAGCATCGGCATGCTTAGCACGTCGTTTGGTAGAAATCCACGAGCGCGTTAAAAAGCACCATTTGCATGCACATCTTGTGGTTTTGCAGAAAACTTCATCCGCGTCTACCAAAAGATGCATGTGCATGCTTAAAACGCGTTTTCGCACAAATGCGTGCGCGGGTGCTAAAAAGAGCAGCATCGGCATGCTTTGCACGTCGTTTGGTAGAAATCCACGAGCGCGTTCTGCAAAAAGCACCATTTGCATGCACATCTTGTGGTTTTGCAGAAAACTTCATCCGCGTCTACCAAAAGATGCATGTGCATGCTTAAAACGCGTTTTCGCACAAATGCGTGCGCGGGTGCTAAAAAGAGCAGCATCGGCATGCTTTGCACGTCGTTTGGTAGAAATCCACGAGCGCGTTCTGCAAAAAGCACCATTTGCATGCACATCTTGTGGTTTTGCAGAAAACTTCATCCGCGTCTACCAAAAGATGCATGTGCATGCTTAAAACGCGTTTTCGCACAAATGCGTGCGCGGGTGCTAAAAAGAGCAGCATCGGCATGCTTAGCACGTCGTTTGATGGACATCCACGTGCGCGTTCTGCCAAAAGCACCATTTGCATGCACATCTTGTAGTTTTGCAGAAAACTTCATCCGCGTCTACCAAAAGATGCATGTGCATGCTTAAAACGCGTTTTCGCACAAATCCGTGCGCGGGTGCTAAAAAGAGCAGATCGGCATGCTTAGCACGTCGTTTGGTAGAAATCCACGTGCGCGTTCTGCAAAAAGCACCATTTGCATGCACATCTTGTGGTTTTGCAGAAAACTTCATCCGCGTCTACCAAAAGATGCATGTGCATGCTTAAAACGCGTTTTCGCACAAATCCGTGCGCGGGTGCTAAAATGAGCAGCATCGGCATGCTTAGCACGTCGTTTGGTAGAAATCCACGTGCGCGTTCTGCAAAAAGCACCATTTGCATGCACATCTTGTGGTTTTGCAGAAAACTTCATCCGCGTCTACCAAAAGATGCATGTGCATGCTTAAAACGCGTTTTCGCACAAATGCGTGCGCGAGTGCTAAAAAGAGCAGCATCGGCATGCTTAGCACGTCGTTTGGTAGAAATCCACGAGCACGTTCTGCAAAAAGCACCATTTGCATGCACATCTTGTGGTTTTGCAGAAAACTTCATTCGCGTCTACCAAAAGATGCATGTGCATGCTTAAAACGCGTTTTCGCACAAATGCGTGCGCGGGTGCTAAAAAGAGCAGCATCGGCATGCTTTGCACGTCGTTTGGTAGTAATCCACGTGCGCGTTCTGCCAAAAGCACCATTTGCATGCACATCTTGTGGTTTTGCAGAAAACTTCATCCGCGTCTACCAAAAGATGCATGTGCATGCTTAAAACGCGTTTTCGCACAAATCCGTGCGCGGGTGCTAAAATGAGCAGCATCGGCATGCTTAGCACGTCGTTTGGTAGAAATCCACGAGCGCGTTCTGCAAAAAGCACCATTTGCATGCACATCTTGTGGTTTTGCAGAAAACTTCATCCGCGTCTACCAAAAGATGCATGTGCATGCTTAAAACGCGTTTTCGCACAAATGCGTGCGCGGGTGCTAAAAAGAGCAGCATCGGCATGCTTTGCACGTCGTTTGGTAGAAATCCACGTGCGCGTTCTGCCAAAAGCACCATTTGCATGCACATCTTGTGGTTTTGCAGAAAACTTCATCCGCGTCTACCAAAAGATGCATGTGCATGCTTAAAACGCGTTTTCGCACAAATCCGTGCGCGGGTGCTAAAAAGAGCAGCATCGGCATGCTTAGCACGTCGTTTGGTAGAAATCCACGTGCGCGTTCTGCAAAAAGCACCATTTGCATGCACATCTTGTGGTTTTGCAGAAAACTTCATCCGCGTCTACCAAAAGATGCATGTGCATGCTTAAAACGCGTTTTCGCACAAATGCGTGCGCGAGTGCTAAAAAGAGCAGCATCGGCATGCTTAGCACGTCGTTTGGTAGAAATCCACGAGCGCGTTCTGCAAAAAGCACCATTTGCATGCACATCTTGTGGTTTTGCAGAAAACTTCATCCGCGTCTACCAAAAGATGCATGTGCATGCTTAAAACGCGTTTTCGCACAAATGCGTGCGCGGGTGCTAAAAAGAGCAGCATCGGCATGCTTTGCACGTCGTTTGGTAGAAATCCACGTGCGCGTTCTGCAAAAAGCACCATTTGCATGCACATCTTGTGGTTTTGCAGAAAACTTCATCCGCGTCTACCAAAAGATGCATGTGCATGCTTAAAACGCGTTTTCGCACAAATGCGTGCGCGAGTGCTAAAAAGAGCAGCATCGGCAAGCTTAGCACGTCGTTTGGTAGAAATCCACGAGCGCGTTAAAAAGCACCATTTGCATGCACATCTTGTGGTTTTGCAGAAAACTTCATCCGCGTCTACCAAAAGATGCATGTGCATGCTTAAAACGCGTTTTCGCACAAATGCGTGCGCGGGTGCTAAAAAGAGCAGCATCGGCATGCTTTGCACGTCGTTTGGTAGAAATCCACGAGCGCGTTCTGCAAAAAGCACCATTTGCATGCACATCTTGTGGTTTTGCAGAAAACTTCATCCGCGTCTACCAAAAGATGCATGTGCATGCTTAAAACGCGTTTTCGCACAAATGCGTGCGCGGGTGCTAAAAAGAGCAGCATCGGCATGCTTTGCACGTCGTTTGGTAGAAATCCACGAGCGCGTTCTGCAAAAAGCACCATTTGCATGCACATCTTGTGGTTTTGCAGAAAACTTCATCCGCGTCTACCAAAAGATGCATGTGCATGCTTAAAACGCGTTTTCGCACAAATGCGTGCGCGGGTGCTAAAAAGAGCAGCATCGGCATGCTTAGCACGTCGTTTGATGGACATCCACGTGCGCGTTCTGCCAAAAGCACCATTTGCATGCACATCTTGTAGTTTTGCAGAAAACTTCATCCGCGTCTACCAAAAGATGCATGTGCATGCTTAAAACGCGTTTTCGCACAAATCCGTGCGCGGGTGCTAAAAAGAGCAGATCGGCATGCTTAGCACGTCGTTTGGTAGAAATCCACGTGCGCGTTCTGCAAAAAGCACCATTTGCATGCACATCTTGTGGTTTTGCAGAAAACTTCATCCGCGTCTACCAAAAGATGCATGTGCATGCTTAAAACGCGTTTTCGCACAAATCCGTGCGCGGGTGCTAAAATGAGCAGCATCGGCATGCTTAGCACGTCGTTTGGTAGAAATCCACGTGCGCGTTCTGCAAAAAGCACCATTTGCATGCACATCTTGTGGTTTTGCAGAAAACTTCATCCGCGTCTACCAAAAGATGCATGTGCATGCTTAAAACGCGTTTTCGCACAAATGCGTGCGCGAGTGCTAAAAAGAGCAGCATCGGCATGCTTAGCACGTCGTTTGGTAGAAATCCACGAGCGCGTTCTGCAAAAAGCACCATTTGCATGCACATCTTGTGGTTTTGCAGAAAACTTCATCCGCGTCTACCAAAAGATGCATGTGCATGCTTAAAACGCGTTTTCGCACAAATGCGTGCGCGGGTGCTAAAAAGAGCAGCATCGGCATGCTTTGCACGTCGTTTGGTAGTAATCCACGTGCGCGTTCTGCCAAAAGCACCATTTGCATGCACATCTTGTGGTTTTGCAGAAAACTTCATCCGCGTCTACCAAAAGATGCATGTGCATGCTTAAAACGCGTTTTCGCACAAATCCGTGCGCGGGTGCTAAAAAGAGCAGCATCGGCATGCTTAGCACGTCGTTTGGTAGAAATCCACGTGCGCGTTCTGCAAAAAGCACCATTTGCATGCACATCTTGTGGTTTTGCAGAAAACTTCATCCGCGTCTACCAAAAGATGCATGTGCATGCTTAAAACGCGTTTTCGCACAAATGCGTGCGGGAGTGCTAAAAGGAGCAGCATCGGCATGCTTAGCACGTCGTTTGGTAGAAATCCACGAGCGCGTTAAAAAGCACCATTTGCATGCACATCTTGTGGTTTTGCAGAAAACTTCATCCGCGTCTACCAAAAGATGCATGTGCATGCTTAAAACGCGTTTTCGCACAAATGCGTGCGCGGGTGCTAAAAAGAGCAGCATCGGCATGCTTTGCACGTCGTTTGGTAGAAATCCACGAGCGCGTTCTGCAAAAAGCACCATTTGCATGCACATCTTGTGGTTTTGCAGAAAACTTCATCCGCGTCTACCAAAAGATGCATGTGCATGCTTAAAACGCGTTTTCGCACAAATGCGTGCGCGGGTGCTAAAAAGAGCAGCATCGGCATGCTTAGCACGTCGTTTGATGGACATCCACGTGCGCGTTCTGCCAAAAGCACCATTTGCATGCACATCTTGTAGTTTTGCAGAAAACTTCATCCGCGTCTACCAAAAGATGCATGTGCATGCTTAAAACGCGTTTTCGCACAAATCCGTGCGCGGGTGCTAAAAAGAGCAGCATCGGCATGCTTAGCACGTCGTTTGGTAGAAATCCACGTGCGCGTTCTGCAAAAAGCACCATTTGCATGCACATCTTGTGGTTTTGCAGAAAACTTCATCCGCGTCTACCAAAAGATGCATGTGCATGCTTAAAACGCGTTTTCGCACAAATGCGTGCGCGGGTGCTAAAAAGAGCAGCATCGGCATGCTTAGCACGTCGTTTGGTAGAAATCCACGTGCGCGTTTTGCAAAAAGCACCATTTGCATGCACATCTTGTGGTTTTGCAGAAAACTTCATCCGCGTCTACCAAAAGATGCATGTGCATGCTTAAAACGCGTTCTCGCACAAATGCGTGCGCGGGTGCTAAAAAGAGCAGATCGGCATGCTTAGCACGTCGTTTGGTAGAAATCCACGTGCGCGTTCTGCAAAAAGCACCATTTGCATGCACATCTTGTGGTTTTGCAGAAAACTTCATCCGCGTCTACCAAAAGATGCATGTGCATGCTTAAAACGCGTTTTCGCACAAATCCGTGCGCGGGTGCTAAAATGAGCAGCATCGGCATGCTTAGCACGTCGTTTGGTAGAAATCCACGTGCGCGTTCTGCAAAAAGCACCATTTGCATGCACATCTTGTGGTTTTGCAGAAAACTTCATCCGCGTCTACCAAAAGATGCATGTGCATGCTTAAAACGCGTTTTCGCACAAATCCGTGCGCGGGTGCTAAAAAGAGCAGCATCGGCAAGCTTAGCACGTCGTTTGGTAGAAATCCACGTGCGCGTTCTGCAAAAAGCACCATTTGCATGCACATCTTGTGGTTTTGCAGAAAACTTCATCCGCGTCTACCAAAAGATGCATGTGCATGCTTAAAACGCGTTTTCGCACAAATGCGTGCGCGGGTGCTAAAAAGAGCAGCATCGGCATGCTTAGCACGTCGTTTGGTAGAAATCCACGTGCGCGTTCTGCAAAAAGCACCATTTGCATGCACATCTTGTGGTTTTGCAGAAAACTTCATCCGCGTCTACCAAAAGATGCATGTGCATGCTTAAAACGCGTTTTCGCACAAATCCCTGCGCGGGTGCTAAAAAGAGCAGCATCGGCATGCTTAGCACGTCGTTTGGTAGAAATCCACGTGCGCGTTCTGCAAAAAGCACCATTTACATGCACATCTTGTGGTTTTGCAGAAAACTTCATCCGCGTCTACCAAAAGATGCATGTGCATGCTTAAAACGCGTTTTCGCACAAATGCGTGCGCGGGTGCTAAAAAGAGCAGCATCGGCATGCTTAGCACGTCGTTTGGTAGAAATCCACGAGCGCGTTCTGCAAAAAGCACCATTTGCATGCACATCTTGTGGTTTTGCAGAAAACTTCATCCGCGTCTACCAAAAGATGCATGTGCATGCTTAAAACGCGTTTTCGCACAAATGCGTGCGCGGGTGCTAAAAAGAGCAGCATCGGCATGCTTTGCACGTCGTTTGGTAGTAATCCACGTGCGCGTTCTGCCAAAAGCACCATTTGCATGCACATCTTGTGGTTTTGCAGAAAACTTCATCCGCGTCTACCAAAAGATGCATGTGCATGCTTAAAACGCGTTTTCGCACAAATGCGTGCGCGGGTGCTAAAAAGAGCAGCATCGGCATGCTTAGCACGTCGTTTGATGGACATCCACGTGCGCGTTCTGCCAAAAGCACCATTTGCATGCACATCTTGTAGTTTTGCAGAAAACTTCATCCGCGTCTACCAAAAGATGCATGTGCATGCTTAAAACGCGTTCTCGCACAAATGCGTGCGCGGGTGCTAAAAAGAGCAGATCGGCATGCTTAGCACGTCGTTTGGTAGAAATCCACGTGCGCGTTCTGCAAAAAGCACCATTTGCATGCACATCTTGTGGTTTTGCAGAAAACTTCATCCGCGTCTACCAAAAGATGCATGTGCATGCTTAAAACGCGTTTTCGCACAAATCCGTGCGCGGGTGCTAAAATGAGCAGCATCGGCATGCTTAGCACGTCGTTTGGTAGAAATCCACGTGCGCGTTCTGCAAAAAGCACCATTTGCATGCACATCTTGTGGTTTTGCAGAAAACTTCATCCGCGTCTACCAAAAGATGCATGTGCATGCTTAAAACGCGTTTTCGCACAAATCCGTGCGCGGGTGCTAAAAAGAGCAGCATCGGCAAGCTTAGCACGTCGTTTGGTAGAAATCCCCGTGCGCGTTCTGCAAAAAGCACCATTTGCATGCACATCTTGTGGTTTTGCAGAAAACTTCATCCGCGTCTACCAAAAGATGCATGTGCATGCTTAAAACGCGTTTTCGCACAAATGCGTGCGCGGGTGCTAAAAAGAGCAGCATCGGCATGCTTAGCACGTCGTTTGGTAGAAATCCACGTGCGCGTTCTGCAAAAAGCACCATTTGCATGCACATCTTGTGGTTTTGCAGAAAACTTCATCCGCGTCTACCAAAAGATGCATGTGCATGCTTAAAACGCGTTTTCGCACAAATGCGTGCGCGGGTGCTAAAAAGAGCAGCATCGGCATGCTTAGCACGTCGTTTGGTAGAAATTCACGTGCGCGTTTTGCAAAAAGCACCATTTGCATGCACATCTTGTCGTTTTGCAGAAAACTTCATCCGCGTCTACCAAAAGATGCATGTGCATGCTTAAAACGCGTTCTCGCACAAATGCGTGCGCGGGTGCTAAAAAGAGCAGCATCGGCATGCTTAGCACGTCGTTTGGTAGAAATCCACGTGCGCGTTCTGCAAAAAGCACCATTTGCATGCACATCTTGTGGTTTTGCAGAAAACTTCATCCGCGTCTACCAAAAGATGCATGTGCATGCTTAAAACGCGTTTTCGCACAAATCCCTGCGCGGGTGCTAAAAAGAGCAGCATCGGCATGCTTAGCACGTCGTTTGGTAGAAATCCACGTGCGCGTTCTGCAAAAAGCACCATTTGCATGCACATCTTGTGGTTTTGCAGAAAACTTCATCCGCGTCTACCAAAAGATGCATGTGCATGCTTAAAACGCGTTTTCGCACAAATGCGTGCGCGGGTGCTAAAAAGAGCAGCATCGGCATGCTTAGCACGTCGTTTGGTAGAAATCCACGAGCGCGTTCTGCAAAAAGCACCATTTGCATGCACATCTTGTGGTTTTGCAGAAAACTTCATCCGCGTCTACCAAAAGATGCATGTGCATGCTTAAAACGCGTTTTCGCACAAATGCGTGCGCGGGTGCTAAAAAGAGCAGCATCAGCATGCTTAGCACGTCGTTTGGTAGAAATCCACGCGCGCGTTCTGCCAAAAGCACCATTTGCATGCACATCTTGTGGTTTTGCAGAAAACTTCATCCGCGTCTACCAAAAGATGCATGTGCATGCTTAAAACGCGTTTTCGCACAAATGCGTGTGCGGGTGCTAAAAAGAGCAGCATCGGCATGCTTAGCACGTCGTTTGGTAGAAATCCACGAGCGCGTTCTGCAAAAAGCACCATTTGCATGCACATCTTGTGGTTTTGCAGAAAACGTCATCCGCGTCTACCAAAAGATGCATGTGCATGCTTAAAACGCGTTTTCGCACAAATGCGTGTGCGGGTGCTAAAAAGAGCAGCATCGGCATGCTTAGCACGTCGTTTGGTAGAAATCCACGTGCGCGTTCTGCCAAAAGCACCATTTGCATGCACATCTTGTGGTTTTGCAGAAAACTTCATCCGCGTCTACCAAAAGATGCATGTGCATGCTTAAAACGCGTTTTCGCACAAATCCGTGCGCGGGTGCTAAAAAGAGCAGCATCGGCATGCTTAGCACGTCGTTGGGTAGAAATCCACGTGCGCGTTCTGCAAAAAGCACCATTTGCATGCACATCTTGTGGTTTTGCAGAAAACTTCATCCGCGTCTACCAAAAGATGCATGTGCTTGCTTAAAACGCGTTTTCGCACAAATCCGTGCGCGGGTGCTAAAAAGAGCAGCATCGGCATGCTTAGCACGTCGTTTGGTAGAAATCCACGTGCGCGTTCTGCAAAAAGCACGATTTGCATGCACATCTTGTGGTTTTGCAGAAAACTTCATCCGCGTCTACCAAAAGATGCATGTGCATGCTTAAAACGCGTTTTCGCACAAATGCGTGCGCGGGTGCTAAAAAGAGCAGCATCGGCATGCTTAGCACGTCGTTTGGTAGAAATCCACGAGCGCGTTCTGCAAAAAGCACCATTTGCATGCACATCTTGTGGTTTTGCAGAAAACTTCATCCGCGTCTACCAAAAGATGCATGTGCATGCTTAAAACGCGTTTTCGCACAAATGCGTGCGCGGGTGCTAAAAAGAGCAGCATCAGCATGCTTAGCACGTCGTTTGGTAGAAATCCACGCGCGCGTTCTGCCAAAAGCACCATTTGCATGCACATCTTGTGGTTTTGCAGAAAACTTCATCCGCGTCTACCAAAAGATGCATGTGCATGCTTAAAACGCGTTTTCGCACAAATGCGTGTGCGGGTGCTAAAAAGAGCAGCATCGGCATGCTTAGCACGTCGTTTGGTAGAAATCCACGAGCGCGTTCTGCAAAAAGCACCATTTGCATGCACATCTTGTGGTTTTGCAGAAAACGTCATCCGCGTCTACCAAAAGATGCATGTGCATGCTTAAAACGCGTTTTCGCACAAATGCGTGCGCGGGTGCTAAAAAGAGCAGCATCGGCATGCTTAGCACGTCGTTTGGTAGAAATCCACGTGCGCGTTCTGCCAAAAGCACCATTTGCATGCACATCTTGTGGTTTTGCAGAAAACTTCATCCGCGTCTACCAAAAGATGCATGTGCATGCTTAAAACGCGTTTTCGCACAAATCCGTGCGCGGGTGCTAAAAAGAGCAGCATCGGCATGCTTAGCACGTCGTTGGGTAGAAATCCACGTGCGCGTTCTGCAAAAAGCACCATTTGCATGCACATCTTGTGGTTTTGCAGAAAACTTCATCCGCGTCTACCAAAAGATGCATGTGCTTGCTTAAAACGCGTTTTCGCACAAATCCGTGCGCGGGTGCTAAAAAGAGCAGCATCGGCATGCTTAGCACGTCGTTTGGTAGAAATCCACGTGCGCGTTCTGCAAAAAGCACGATTTGCATGCACATCTTGTGGTTTTGCAGAAAACTTCATCCGCGTCTACCAAAAGATGCATGTGCATGCTTAAAACGCGTTTTCGCACAAATGCGTGCGCGAGTGCTAAAAAGAGCAGCATCGGCATGCTTAGCACGTCGTTTGGTAGAAATCCACGAGCGCGTTCTGCAAAAAGCACCATTTGCATGCACATCTTGTGGTTTTGCAGAAAACTTCATCCGCGTCTACCAAAAGATGCATGTGCATGCTTAAAACGCGTTTTCGCACAAATGCGTGCGCGGGTGCTAAAAAGAGCAGCATCGGCATGCTTTGCACGTCGTTTGGTAGAAATCCACGTGCGCGTTCTGCCAAAAGCACCATTTGCATGCACATCTTGTGGTTTTGCAGAAAACTTCATCCGCGTCTACCAAAAGATGCATGTGCATGCTTAAAACGCGTTTTCGCACAAATGCGTGCGCGGGTGCTAAAAAGAGCAGCATCGGCATGCTTTGCACGTCGTTTGGTAGAAATCCACGTGCGCGTTCTGCCAAAAGCACCATTTGCATGCACATCTTGTGGTTTTGCAGAAAACTTCATCCGCGTCTACCAAAAGATGCATGTGCATGCTTAAAACGCGTTTTCGCACAAATCCGTGCGCGGGTGCTAAAAAGAGCAGCATCGGCATGCTTAGCACGTCGTTTGGTAGAAATCCACGTGCGCGTTCTGCAAAAAGCACCATTTGCATGCACATCTTGTGGTTTTGCAGAAAACTTCATCCGCGTCTACCAAAAGATGCATGTGCATGCTTAAAACGCGTTTTCGCACAAATGCGTGCGCGGGTGCTAAAAAGAGCAGCATCGGCATGCTTAGCACGTCGTTTGGTAGAAATCCACGTGCGCGTTCTGCCAAAAGCACCATTTGCATGCACATCTTGTGGTTTTGCAGAAAACTTCATCCGCGTCTACCAAAAGATGCATGTGCATGCTTAAAACGCGTTTTCGCACAAATCCGTGCGCGGGTGCTAAAAAGAGCAGCATCGGCAAGCTTAGCACGTCGTTTGGTAGAAATCCACGTGCGCGTTCTGCAAAAAGCATGCACATCTTGTGGTTTTGCAGAAAACTTCATCCGCGTCTACCAAAAGATGCATGTGCATGCTTAAAACGCGTTTTCGCACAAATGCGTGCGCGGGTGCTAAAAAGAGCAGCATCGGCATGCTTAGCACGTCGTTTGGTAGAAATCCACGTGCGCGTTCTGGAAAAAGCACCATTTGCATGCACATCTTGTGGTTTTGCAGAAAACTTCATCCGCGTCTACCAAAAGATGCATGTGCATGCTTAAAACGCGTTTTCGCACAAATGCGTGTGCGGGTGCTAAAAAGAGCAGCATCGGCATGCTTAGCACGTCGTTTGGTAGAAATCCACGAGCGCGTTCTGCAAAAAGCACCCTTTGCATGCACATCTTGTGGTTTTGCAGAAAGCTTCATCCGCGTCTACCAAAAGATGCATGTGTATGCTTAAAACGCGTTTTCGCACAAATGCGTGCGCGGGTGCTAAAAAGAGCAGCATCGGCATGCTTAGCACGTCGTTTGGTAGAAATCCACGTGCGCGTTCTGCCAAAAGCACCATTTGCATGCACATGTGGTTTTGCAGAAAACTTCATCCGCGTCTACCAAAAGATGCATGTGCATGCTTAAAACGCGTTTTCGCACAAATCCGTGCGCGGGTGCTAAAAAGAGCAGCATCGGCATGCTTAGCACGTCGTTTGGTAGAAATCCACGTGCGCGTTCTGCAAAAAGCACCATTTGCATGCACATCTTGTGGTTTTGCAGAAAACTTCATCCGCGTCTACCAAAAGATGCATGTGCATGCTTAAAACGCGTTTTCGCACAAATCCGTGCGCGGGTGCTAAAAAGAGCAGCATCGGCATGCTTAGCACGTCGTTTGGTAGAAATCCACGTGCGCGTTCTGAAAAAAGCACCATTTGCATGCACATCTTGTGGTTTTGCAGAAAACCATCCGCGTCTACCAAAAGATGCATGTGCATGCTTAAAACGCGTTTTCGCACAAATGCGTGCGCGGGTGCTAAAAAGAGCAGCATCGGCATGCTTAGCACGTCGTTTGGTATAAATCCACGTGCGCGTTCTGCCAAAAGCACCATTTGCATGCACATCTTGTGGTTTTGCAGAAAACTTCATCCGCGTCTACCAAAAGATGCATGTGCATGCTTAAAACGCGTTTTCGCACAAATCCGTGCGCGGGTGCTAAAAAGAGCAGCATCGGCATGCTTAGCACGTCGTTTGGTTGAAATCCACGTGCGCGTTCTGCAAAAAGCACGATTTGCATGCACATCTTGTGGTTTTGCAGAAAACTTCATCCGCGTCTACCAAAAGATGCATGTGCATGCTTAAAACGCGTTCTCGCACAAATGCGTGCGCGGGTGCTAAAAAGAGCAGCATCGGCATGCTTAGCACGTCGTTTGGTAGAAATCCACGTGCGCGTTCTGCAAAAAGCACCATTTGCATGCACATCTTGTGGTTTTGCAGAAAACTTCATCCGCGTCTACCAAAAGATGCATGTGCATGCTTAAAACGCGTTTTCGCACAAATCCCTGCGCGGGTGCTAAAAAGAGCAGCATCGGCATGCTTAGCACGTCGTTTGGTAGAAATCCACGTGCGCGTTCTGCAAAAAGCACCATTTGCATGCACATCTTGTGGTTTTGCAGAAAACTTCATCCGCGTCTACCAAAAGATGCATGTGCATGCTTAAAACGCGTTTTCGCACAAATGCGTGTGCGGGTGCTAAAAAGAGCAGCATCGGCATGCTTAGCACGTCGTTTGGTAGAAATCCACGAGCGCGTTCTGCAAAAAGCACCATTTGCATGCACATCTTGTGGTTTTGCAGAAAACTTCATCCGCGTCTACCAAAAGATGTATGTGCATGCTTAAAACGCGTTTTCGCACAAATGCGTGCGCGGGTGCTAAAAAGAGCAGCATCAGCATGCTTAGCACGTCGTTTGGTAGAAATCCACGTGCGCGTTCTGCCAAAAGCACCATTTGCATGCACATCTTGTGGTTTTGCAGAAAACTTCATCCGCGTCTACCAAAAGATGCATGTGCATGCTTAAAACGCGTTTTCGCACAAATGCGTGTGCGGGTGCTAAAAAGAGCAGCATCGGCATGCTTAGCACGTCGTTTGGTAGAAATCCACGAGCGCGTTCTGCAAAAAGCACCATTTGCATGCACATCTTGTGGTTTTGCAGAAAACGTCATCCGCGTCTACCAAAAGATGCATGTGCATGCTTAAAACGCGTTTTCGCACAAATGCGTGCGCGGGTGCTAAAAAGAGCAGCATCGGCATGCTTAGCACGTCGTTTGGTAGAAATCCACGTGCGCGTTCTGCCAAAAGCACCATTTGCATGCACATCTTGTGGTTTTGCAGAAAACTTCATCCGCGTCTACCAAAAGATGCATGTGCATGCTTAAAACGCGTTTTCGCACAAATCCGTGCGCGGGTGCTAAAAAGAGCAGCATCGGCATGCTTAGCACGTCGTTTGGTAGAAATCCACGTGCGCGTTCTGCAAAAAGCACCATTTGCATGCACATCTTGTGGTTTTGCAGAAAACTTCATCCGCGTCTACCAAAAGATGCATGTGCATGCTTAAAACGCGTTTTCGCACAAATCCGTGCGCGGGTGCTAAAAAGAGCAGCATCGGCATGCTTAGCACGTCGTTTGGTAGAAATCCACGTGCGCGTTCTGCAAAAAGCACGATTTGCATGCACATCTTGTGGTTTTGCAGAAAACTTCATCCGCGTCTACCGAAAGATGCATGTGCATGCTTAAAACGCGTTTTCGCACAAATGCGTGCGCGAGTGCTAAAAAGAGCAGCATCGGCATGCTTAGCACGTCGTTTGGTAGAAATCCACGAGCGCGTTAAAAAGCACCATTTGCATGCACATCTTGTGGTTTTGCAGAAAACTTCATCCGCGTCTACCAAAAGATGCATGTGCATGCTTAAAACGCGTTTTCGCACAAATGCGTGCGCGGGTGCTAAAAAGAGCAGCATCGGCATGCTTTGCACGTCGTTTGGTAGAAATCCACGAGCGCGTTCTGCAAAAAGCACCATTTGCATGCACATCTTGTGGTTTTGCAGAAAACTTCATCCGCGTCTACCAAAAGATGCATGTGCATGCTTAAAACGCGTTTTCGCACAAATGCGTGCGCGGGTGCTAAAAAGAGCAGCATCGGCATGCTTAGCACGTCGTTTGATGGACATCCACGTGCGCGTTCTGCCAAAAGCACCATTTGCATGCACATCTTGTGGTTTTGCAGAAAACTTCATCCGCGTCTACCAAAAGATGCATGTGCATGCTTAAAACGCGTTTTCGCACAAATCCGTGCGCGGGTGCTAAAAAGAGCAGCATCGGCATGCTTAGCACGTCATTTGGTAGAAATCCACGTGCGCGTTCTGCAAAAAGCACCATTTGCATGCACATCTTGTGGTTTTGCAGAAAACTTCATCCGCGTCTACCAAAAGATGCATGTGCATGCTTAAAACGCGTTTTCGCACAAATGCGTGCGCGGGTGCTAAAAAGAGCAGCATCGGCATGCTTAGCACGTCGTTTGGTAGAAATCCACGTGCGCGTTCTGCCAAAAGCACCATTTGCATGCACATCTTGTGGTTTTGCAGAAAACTTCATGCGCGTCTACCAAAAGATGCATGTGCATGCTTAAAACGCGTTTTCGCACAAATCCGTGCGCGGGTGCTAAAAAGAGCAGCATCGGCAAGCTTAGCACGTCGTTTGGTAGAAATCCACGTGCGCGTTCTGCAAAAAGCACCATTTGCATGCACATCTTGTGGTTTTGCAGAAAACTTCATCCGCGTCTACCAAAAGATGCATGTGCATGCTTAAAACGCGTTTTCGCCCAAATGCGTGCGCGGGTGCTAAAAAGAGCAGCATCGGCATGCTTAGCACGTCGTTTGGTAGAAATCCACGTGCGCGTTCTGGAAAAAGCACCATTTGCATGCACATCTTGTGGTTTTGCAGAAAACTTCATCCGCGTCTACCAAAAGATACATGTGCATGCTTAAAACGCGTTTTAGCACAAATGCGTGTGCGGGTGCTAAAAAGAGCAGCATCGGCATGCTTAGCACGTCGTTTGGTAGAAATCCACGAGCGCGTTCTGCAAAAAGCACCATTTGCATGCACATCTTGTGGTTTTGCAGAAAACTTCATCCGCGTCTACCAAAAGATGCATGTGCATGCTTAAAACGCGTTTTCGCACAAATGCGTGCGCGGGTGCTAAAAAGAGCAGCATCGGCATGCTTAGCACGTCGTTTCGTAGAAATCCACGTGCGCGTTCTGCCAAAAGCACCATTTGCATGCACATGTTGTGGTTTTGCAGAAAACTTCATCCGCGTCTACCAAAAGATGCATGTGCATGCTTAAAACGCGTTTTCGCACAAATCCGTGCGCGGGTGCTAAAAAGAGCAGCATCGGCATGCTTAGCACGTCGTTTGGTAGAAATCCACGTGCGCGTTCTGCAAAAAGCACCATTTGCATGCACATCTTGTGGTTTTGCAGAAAACTTCATCCGCGTCTACCAAAAGATGCATGTGCATGCTTAAAACGCGTTTTCGCACAAATCCGTGCGCGGGTGCTAAAAAGAGCAGCATCGGCATGCTTAGCACGTCGTTTGGTAGAATTCCACGTGCGCGTTCTGCAAAAAGCACCATTTGCATGCACATCTTGTGGTTTTGCAGAAAACCATCCGCGTCTACCAAAAGATGCATGTGCATGCTTAAAACGCGTTTTCGCACAAATGCGTGCGCGGGTGCTAAAAAGAGCAGCATCGGCATGCTTAGCACGTCGTTTGGTAGAAATCCACGTGCGCGTTCTGCAAAAGCACCATTTCCATGCACATCTTGTGGTTTTGCAGAAAACTTCATCCGCGTCTACCAAAAGATGCATGTGCATGCTTAAAACGCGTTTTCGCACAAATCCGTGCGCGGGTGCTAAAAAGAGCAGCATCGGCATGCTTAGCACGTCGTTTGGTTGAAATCCACGTGCGCGTTCTGCAAAAAGCACGATTTGCATGCACATCTTGTGGTTTTGCAGAAAACTTCATCCGCGTCTACCAAAAAATGCATGTGCATGCTTAAAACGCGTTTTCGCACAAATGCGTGCGCGAGTGCTAAAAAGAGCAGCATCGGCATGCTTAGCACGTCGTTTGGTAGAAATCCACGAGCGCGTTCTGCAAAAAGCACCATTTGCATGCACATCTTGTGGTTTTGCAGAAAACTTCATCCGCGTCTACCAAAAGATGCATGTGCATGCTTAAAACGCGTTTTCGCACAAATGCGTGCGCGGGTGCTAAAAAGAGCAGCATCGGCATGCTTTGCACGTCGTTTGGTAGAAATCCACGAGCGCGTTCTGCAAAAAGCACCATTTGCATGCACATCTTGTGGTTTTGCAGAAAACTTCATCCGCGTCTACCAAAAGATGCATGTGCATGCTTAAAACGCGTTTTCGCACAAATGCGTGCGCGGGTGCTAAAAAGAGCAGCATCGGCATGCTTAGCACGTCGTTTGATGGACATCCACGTGCGCGTTCTGCCAAAAGCACCATTTGCATGCACATGTTGTGGTTTTGCAGAAAACTTCATCCGCGTCTACCAAAAGATGCATGTGCATGCTTAAAACGCGTTTTCGCACAAATCCGTGCGCGGGTGCTAAAAAGAGCAGCATCGGCATGCTTAGCACGTCGTTTGGTAGAAATCCACGTGCGCGTTCTGGAAAAAGCACCATTTGCATGCACATCTTGTGGTCTTGCAGAAAACTTCATCCGCGTCTACCAAAAGATGCATGTGCATGCTTAAAACGCGTTTTCGCACAAATGCGTGCGCGGGTGCTAAAAAGAGCAGCATCGGCATGCTTAGCACGTCGTTTGGTAGAAATCCACGTGCGCGTTCTGGAAAAAGCACCATTTGCATGCACATCTTGTGGTTTTGCCGAAAACTTCATCCGCGTCTACCAAAAGATGCATGTGCATGCTTAAAACGCGTTTTCGCACAAATGCGTGTGCGGGTGCTAAAAAGAGCAGCATCGGCATGCTTAGCACGTCGTTTGGTAGAAATCCACGAGCGCGTTCTGCAAAAAGCACCATTTGCATGCACATCTTGTGGTTTTGCAGAAAACTTCATCCGCGTCTACCAAAAGATGCATGTGCATGCTTAAAACGCGTTTTCGCACAAATGCGTGCGCGGGTGCTAAAAAGAGCAGCATCGGCATGCTTAGCACGTCGTTTGGTAGAAATCCACGTGCGCGTTCTGCCAAAAGCACCATTTGCATGCACATGTTGTGGTTTTGCAGAAAACTTCATCCGCGTCTACCAAAAGATGCATGTGCATGCTTAAAACGCGTTTTCGCACAAATCCGTGCGCGGGTGCTAAAAAGAGCAGCATCGGCATGCTTAGCACGTCGTTTGGTAGAAATCCACGTGCGCGTTCTACAAAAAGCACCATTTGCATGCACATCTTGTGGTTTTGCAGAAAACTTCATCCGCGTCTACCAAAAGATGCATGTGCATGCTTAAAACGCGTTTTCGCACAAATGCGTGCGCGGGTGCTAAAAAGAGCAGCATCGGCATGCTTAGCACGTCGTTTGGTAGAAATCCACGTGCGCGTTCTGCCAAAAGCACCATTTGCATGCACATCTTGTGGTTTTGCAGAAAACTTCATCCGCGTCTACCAAAAGATGCATGTGCATGCTTAAAACGCGTTTTCGCACAAATCCGTGCGCGGGTGTTAAAAAGAGCAGCATCGGCATGCTTAGCACGTCGTTTGGTTGAAATCCACGTGCGCGTTCTGCAAAAAGCACGATTTGCATGCACATCTTGTGGTTTTGCAGAAAACTTCATCCGCGTCTACCAAAAGAGTCATGTGCATGCTTAAAACGCGTTTTCGCACAAATGCGTGCGCGAGTGCTAAAAAGAGCAGCATCGGCATGCTTAGCACGTCGTTTGGTAGAAATCCACGAGCGCGTTCTGCAAAAAGCACCATTTGCATGCACATCTTGTGGTTTTGCAGAAAACTTCATCCGCGTCTACCAAAAGATGCATGTGCATGCTTAAAACGCGTTTTCGCACAAATGCGTGCGCGGGTGCTAAAAAGAGCAGCATCGGCATGCTTTGCACGTCGTTTGGTAGAAATCCACGAGCGCGTTCTGCAAAAAGCACCATTTGCATGCACATCTTGTGGTTTTGCAGAAAACTTCATCCGCGTCTACCAAAAGATGCATGTGCATGCTTAAAACGCGTTTTCGCACAAATGTGTGCGCGGGTGCTAAAAAGAGCAGCATCGGCATGCTTAGCACGTCGTTTGATGGACATCCACGTGCGCGTTCTGCCAAAAGCACCATTTGCATGCACATCTTGTGGTTTTGCAGAAAACTTCATCCGCGTCTACCAAAAGATGCATGTGCATGCTTAAAACGCGTTTTCGCACAAATGCGTGCGCGGGTGCTAAAAAGAGCAGCATCGGCATGCTTAGCACGTCGTTTGGTAGAAATCCACGTGCGCGTTCTGCAAAAAGCACCATTTGCATGCACATCTTGTGGTTTTGCAGAAAACTTCATCCGCGTCTACCAAAAGATGCATGTGCATGCTTAAAACGCGTTTTCGCACAAATGCGTGTGCGGGTGCTAAAAAGAGCAGCATCGGCATGCTTAGCACGTCGTTTGGTAGAAATCCACGAGCGCGTTCTGCAAAAAGCACCATTTGCATGCACATCTTGTGGTTTTGCAGAAAACTTCATCCGCGTCTACCAAAAGATGCATGTGCATGCTTAAAACGCGTTTTCGCACAAATGCGTGCGCGGGTGCTAAAAAGAGCAGCATCGGCATGCTTAGCACGTCGTTTGGTAGAAATCCACGTGCGCGTTCTGCCAAAAGCACCATTTGCATGCACATGTTGTGGTTTTGCAGAAAACTTCATCCGCGTCTACCAAAAGATGCATGTGCATGCTTAAAACGCGTTTTCGCACAAATGCGTGCGCGGGTGCTAAAAAGAGCAGCATCGGCATGCTTTGCACGTCGTTTGGTAGAAATCCACGAGCGCGTTCTGCAAAAAGCACCATTTGCATGCACATCTTGTGGTTTTGCAGAAAACTTCATCCGCGTCTACCAAAAGATGCATGTGCATGCTTAAAACGCGTTTTCGCACAAATGCGTGCGCGGGTGCTAAAAAGAGCAGCATCGGCATGCTTAGCACGTCGTTTGATGGACATCCACGTGCGCGTTCTGCCAAAAGCACCATTTGCATGCACATCTTGTGGTTTTGCAGAAAACTTCATCCGCGTCTACCAAAAGATGCATGTGCATGCTTAAAACGCGTTTTCGCACAAATCCGTGCGCGGGTGCTAAAAAGAGCAGCATCGGCATGCTTAGCACGTCGTTTGGTAGAAATCCACGTGCGCGTTCTGCAAAAAGCACTATTTGCATGCACATCTTGTGGTTTTGCAGAAAACTTCATCCGCGTCTACCAAAAGATGCATGTGCATGCTTAAAACGCGTTTTCGCACAAATGCGTGCGCGGGTGCTAAAAAGAGCAGCATCGGCATGCTTAGCACGTCGTTTGGTAGAAATCCACGTGCGCGTTCTGCAAAAAGCACCATTTGCATGCACATCTTGTGGTTTTGCAGAAAACTTCATCCGCGTCTACCAAAAGATACATGTGCATGCTTAAAACGCGTTTTCGCACAAATGCGTGTGCGGGTGCTAAAAAGAGCAGCATCGGCATGCTTAGCACGTCGTTTGGTAGAAATCCACGAGCGCGTTCTGCAAAAAGCACCATTTGCATGCACATCTTGTGGTTTTGCAGAAAACTTCATCCGCGTCTACCAAAAGATGCATGTGCATGCTTAAAACGCGTTTTCGCACAAATGCGTGCGCGGGTGCTAAAAAGAGCAGCATCGGCATGCTTAGCACGTCGTTTGGTAGAAATCCACGTGCGCGTTCTGCCAAAAGCACCATTTGCATGCACATGTTGTGGTTTTGCAGAAAACTTCATCCGCGTCTACCAAAAGATGCATGTGCATGCTTAAAACGCGTTTTCGCACAAATCCGTGCGCGGGTGCTAAAAAGAGCAGCATCGGCATGCTTAGCACGTCGTTTGGTAGAAATCCACGTGCGCGTTCTGCAAAAAGCACCATTTGCATGCACATCTTGTGGTTTTGCAGAAAACTTCATCCGCGTCTACCAAAAGATGCATGTGCATGCTTAAAACGCGTTTTCGCACAAATCCGTGCGCGGGTGCTAAAAAGAGCAGCATCGGCATGCTTAGCACGTCGTTTGGTAGAAATCCACGTGCGCGTTCTGCAAAAAGCACCATTTGCATGCACATCTTGTGGTTTTGCAGAAAACCATCCGCGTCTACCAAAAGATGCATGTGCATGCTTAAAACGCGTTTTCGCACAAATGCGTGCGCGGGTGCTAAAAAGAGCAGCATCGGCATGCTTAGCACGTCGTTTGGTTGAAATCCACGTGCGCGTTCTGCAAAAAGCACCATTTGCATGCACATCTTGTGGTTTTGCAGAAAACTTCATCCGCGTCTACCAAAAGATGCATGTGCATGCTTAAAACGCGTTTTCGCACAAATGCGTGCGCGAGTGCTAAAAAGAGCAGCATCGGCATGCTTAGCACGTCGTTTGGTAGAAATCCACGAGCGCGTTCTGCAAAAAGCACCATTTGCATGCACATCTTGTGGTTTTGCAGAAAACTTCATCCGCGTCTACCAAAAGATGCATGTGCATGCTTAAAACGCGTTTTCGCACAAATGCGTGCGCGGGTGCTAAAAAGAGCAGCATCGGCATGCTTTGCACGTCGTTTGGTAGAAATCCACGAGCGCGTTCTGCAAAAAGCACCATTTGCATGCACATCTTGTGGTTTTGCAGAAAACTTCATCCGCGTCTACCAAAAGATGCATGTGCATGCTTAAAACGCGTTTTCGCACAAATCCCCGCGCGGGTGCTAAAAAGAGCAGCATCGGCATGCTTAGCACGTCGTTTGATGGACATCCACGTGCGCGTTCTGCCAAAAGCACCATTTGCATGCACATCTTGTGGTTTTGCAGAAAACTTCATCCGCGTCTACCAAAAGATGCATGTGCATGCTTAAAACGCGTTTTCGCACAAATCCGTGCGCGGGTGCTAAAAAGAGCAGCATCGGCATGCTTAGCACGTCGTTTGGTAGAAATCCACGTGCGCGTTCTGCAAAAAGCACCATTTGCATGCACATCTTGTGGTTTTGCAGAAAACTTCATCCGCGTCTACCAAAAGATGCATGTGCATGCTTAAAACGCGTTTTCGCACAAATGCGTGCGCGGGTGCTAAAAAGAGCAGCATCGGCATGCTTAGCACGTCGTTTGGTAGAAATCCACGTGCGCGTTCTGGAAAAAGCACCATTTGCATGCACATCTTGTGGTTTTGCAGAAAACTTCATCCGCGTCTACCAAAAGATGCATGTGCATGCTTAAAACGCGTTTTCGCACAAATGCGTGTGCGGGTGCTAAAAAGAGCAGCATCGGCATGCTTAGCACGTCGTTTGGTAGAAATCCGCGAGCGCGTTCTGCAAAAAGCACCATTTGCATGCACATCTTGTGGTTTTGCAGAAAACTTCATCCGCGTCTACCAAAAGATGCATGTGCATGCTTAAAACGCGTTTTCGCACAAATGCGTGCGCGGGTGCTAAAAAGAGCAGCATCGGCATGCTTAGCACGTCGTTTGGTAGAAATCCACGTTCGCGTTCTGCCAAAAGCACCATTTGCATGCACATGTTGTGGTTTTGCAGAAAACTTCATCCGCGTCTACCAAAAGATGCATGTGCATGCTTAAAACGCGTTTTCGCACAAATCCGTGCGCGGGTGCTAAAAAGAGCCGCATCGGCATGCTTAGCACGTCGTTTGGTAGAAATCCACGTGCGCGTTCTGCAAAAAGCACCATTTGCATGCACATCTTGTGGTTTTGCAGAAAACTTCATCCGCGTCTACCAAAAGATGCATGTGCATGCTTAAAACGCGTTTTCGCACAAATCCGTGCGCGGGTGCTAAAAAGAGCAGCATCGGCATGCTTAGCACGTCGTTTGGTAGAAATCCACGTGCGCGTTCTGCAAAAAGCACCATTTGCATGCACATCTTGTGGTTTTGCAGAAAACTTCATCCGCGTCTACCAAAAGATGCATGTGCATGCTTAAAACGCGTTTTCGCACAAATGCGTGCGCGGGTGCTAAAAAGAGCAGCATCGGCATGCTTAGCACGTCGTTTGGTAGAAATCCACGTGCGCGTTCTGCCAAAAGCACCATTTGCATGCACATCTTGTGGTTTTGCAGAAAACTTCATCCGCGTCTACCAAAAGATGCATGTGCATGCTTAAAACGCGTTTTCGCACAAATCCGTGCGCGGGTGCTAAAAAGAGCAGCATCGGCATGCTTAGCACGTCGTTTGGTTGAAATCCACGTGCGCGTTCTGCAAAAAGCACGATTTGCATGCACATCTTGTGGTTTTGCAGAAAACTTCATCCGCGTCTACCAAAAGAGTCATGTGCATGCTTAAAACGCGTTTTCGCACAAATGCGTGCGCGAGTGCTAAAAAGAGCAGCATCGGCATGCTTAGCACGTCGTTTGGTAGAAATCCACGAGCGCGTTCTGCAAAAAGCACCATTTGCATGCACATCTTGTGGTTTTGCAGAAAACTTCATCCGCGTCTACCAAAAGATGCATGTGCATGCTTAAAACGCGTTTTCGCACAAATCCGTGCGCGGGTGCTACAAAGAGCAGCATCGGCATGCTTAGCACGTCGTTTGGTAGAAATCCACGTGCGCGTTCTGCAAAAAGCACCATTTGCATGCACATCTTGTGGTTTTGCAGAAAACTTCATCCGCGTCTACCAAAAGATGCATGTGCATGCTTAAAACGCGTTTTCGCACAAATCCGTGCGCGGGTGCTAAAAAGAGCAGCATCGGCATGCTTAGCACGTCGTTTGGTAGAAATCCACGTGCGCGTTCTGCAAAAAGCACCATTTGCATGCACATCTTGTGGTTTTGCAGAAAACTTCATCCGCGTCTACCAAAAGATGCATGTGCATGCTTAAAACGCGTTTTCGCACAAATGCGTGCGGGAGTGCTAAAAAGAGCAGCATCGGCATGCTTAGCACGTCGTTTGGTAGAAATCCACGAGCGCGTTCTGCAAAAAGCACCATTTGCATGCACATCTTGTGGTTTTGCAGAAAACTTCATCCGCGTCTACCAAAAGATGCATGTGCATGCTTAAAACGCGTTTTCGCACAAATGCGTGCGCGGGTGCTAAAAAGAGCAGCATCGGCATGCTTTGCACGTCGTTTGGTAGAAATCCACGAGCGCGTTCTGCAAAAAGCACCATTTGCATGCACATCTTGTGGTTTTGCAGAAAACTTCATCCGCGTCTACCAAAAGATGCATGTGCATGCTTAAAACGCGTTTTCGCACAAATGCGTGCGCGGGTGCTAAAAAGAGCAGCATCGGCATGCTTAGCACGTCGTTTGATGGACATCCACTAGCGCGTTCTGCCAAAAGCACCATTTGCATGCACATCTTGTGGTTTTGCAGAAAACTTCATCCGCGTCTACCAAAAGATGCATGTGCAAGCTTAAAACGCGTTTTCGCACAAATCCGTGCGCGGGTGCTAAAAAGAGCAGCATCGGCATGCTTAGCACGTCGTTTGGTAGAAATCCACGTGCGCGTTCTGCAAAAAGCACCATTTGCATGCACATCTTGTGGTTTTGCAGAAAACTTCATCCGCGTCTACCAAAAGATGCATGTGCATGCTTAAAACGCGTTTTCGCACAAATCCATGCGCGGGTGCTAAAAAGAGCAGCATCGGCATGCTTAGCACGTCGTTTGGTAGAAATCCACGTGCGCGTTCTGCAAAAAGCACGATTTGCATGCACATCTTGTGGTTTTGCAGAAAACTTCATCCGCGTCTACCAAAAGATGCATGTGCATGCTTAAAACGCGTTTTCGCACAAATGCGTGCGCGAGTGCTAAAAAGAGCAGCATCGGCATGCTTAGCACGTCGTTTGGTAGAAATCCACGAGCGCGTTCTGCAAAAAGCACCATTTGCATGCACATCTTGTGGTTTTGCAGAAAACTTCATCCGCGTCTACCAAAAGATGCATGTGCATGCTTAAAACGCGTTTTCGCACAAATGCGTGCGCGGGTGCTAAAAAGAGCAGCATCGGCATGCTTTGCACGTCGTTTGGTAGAAATCCACGAGCGCGTTCTGCAAAAAGCACCATTTGCATGCACATCTTGTGGTTTTGCAGAAAACTTCATCCGCGTCTACCAAAAGATGCATGTGCATGCTTAAAACGCGTTTTCGCACAAATGCGTGCGCGGGTGCTAAAAAGAGCAGCATCGGCATGCTTAGCACGTCGTTTGATGGACATCCACGTGCGCGTTCTGCCAAAAGCACCATTTGCATGCACATGTTGTGGTTTTGCAGAAAACTTCATCCGCGTCTACCAAAAGATGCATGTGCATGCTTAAAACGCGTTTTCGCACAAATCCGTGCGCGGGTGCTAAAAAGAGCAGCATCGGCATGCTTAGCACGTCGTTTGGTAGAAATCCACGTGCGCGTTCTGCAAAAAGCACCATTTGCATGCACATCTTGTGGTTTTGCAGAAAACTTCATCCGCGTCTACCAAAAGATGCATGTGCATGCTTAAAACGCGTTTTCGCACAAATGCGTGCGCGGGTGCTAAAAAGAGCAGCATCGGCATGCTTAGCACGTCGTTTGGTAGAAATCCACGTGCGCGTTCTGCAAAAAGCACCATTTGCATGCACATCTTGTGGTTTTGCAGAAAACTTCATCCGCGTCTACCAAAAGATACATGTGCATGCTTAAAACGCGTTTTCGCACAAATGCGTGTGCGGGTGCTAAAAAGAGCAGCATCGGCATGCTTAGCACGTCGTTTGGTAGAAATCCACGAGCGCGTTCTGCAAAAAGCACCATTTGCATGCACATCTTGTGGTTTTGCAGAAAACTTCATCCGCGTCTACCAAAAGATGCATGTGCATGCTTAAAACGCGTTTTCGCACAAATGCGTGCGCGGGTGCTAAAAAGAGCAGCATCGGCATGCTTAGCACGTCGTTTGGTAGAAATCCACGTGCGCGTTCTGCCAAAAGCACCATTTGCATGCACATGTTGTGGTTTTGCAGAAAACTTCATCCGCGTCTACCAAAAGATGCATGTGCATGCTTAAAACGCGTTTTCGCACAAATCCGTGCGCGGGTGCTAAAAAGAGCAGCATCGGCATGCTTAGCACGTCGTTTGGTAGAAATCCACGTGCGCGTTCTGCAAAAAGCACCATTTGCATGCACATCTTGTGGTTTTGCAGAAAACTTCATCCGCGTCTACCAAAAGATGCATGTGCATGCTTAAAACGCGTTTTCGCACAAATCCGTGCGCGGGTGCTAAAAAGAGCAGCATCGGCATGCTTAGCACGTCGTTTGGTAGAAATCCACGTGCGCGTTCTGCAAAAAGCACCATTTGCATGCACATCTTGTGCTTTTGCAGAAAACCATCCGCGTCTACCAAAAGATGCATGTGCATGCTTAAAACGCGTTTTCGCACAAATGCGTGCGCGGGTGCTAAAAAGAGCAGCATCGGCATGCTTAGCACGTCGTTTGGTTGAAATCCACGTGCGCGTTCTGCAAAAAGCACCATTTGCATGCACATCTTGTGGTTTTGCAGAAAACTTCATCCGCGTCTACCAAAAGATGCATGTGCATGCTTAAAACGCGTTTTCGCACAAATGCGTGCGCGGGTGCTAAAAAGAGCAGCATCGGCATGCTTAGCACGTCGTTTGATGGACATCCACGTGCGCGTTCTGCCAAAAGCACCATTTGCATGCACATCTTGTGGTTTTGCAGAAAACTTCATCCGCGTCTACCAAAAGATGCATGTGCATGCTTAAAACGCGTTTTCGCACAAATCCGTGCGCGGGTGCTAAAAAGAGCAGCATCGGCATGCTTAGCACGTCGTTTGGTAGAAATCCACGTGCGCGTTCTGCAAAAAGCACCATTTGCATGCACATCTTGTGGTTTTGCAGAAAACTTCATCCGCGTCTACCAAAAGATGCATGTGCATGCTTAAAACGCGTTTTCGCACAAATGCGTGCGCGGGTGCTAAAAAGAGCAGCATCGGCATGCTTAGCACGTCGTTTGGTAGAAATCCACGTGCGCGTTCTGGAAAAAGCACCATTTGCATGCACATCTTGTGGTTTTGCAGAAAACTTCCTCCGCGTCTACCAAAAGATGCATGTGCATGCTTAAAACGCGTTTTCGCACAAATGCGTGTGCGGGTGCTAAAAAGAGCAGCATCGGCATGCTTAGCACGTCGTTTGGTAGAAATCCACGAGCGCGTTCTGCAAAAAGCACCATTTGCATGCACATCTTGTGGTTTTGCAGAAAACTTCATCCGCGTCTACCAAAAGATGCATGTGCATGCTTAAAACGCGTTTTCGCACAAATGCGTGCGCGGGTGCTAAAAAGAGCAGCATCGGCATGCTTAGCACGTCGTTTGGTAGAAATCCACGTGCGCGTTCTGCCAAAAGCACCATTTGCATGCACATGTTGTGGTTTTGCAGAAAACTTCATCCGCGTCTACCAAAAGATGCATGTGCATGCTTAAAACGCGTTTTCGCACAAATCCGTGCGCGGGTGCTAAAAAGAGCAGCATCGGCATGCTTAGCACGTCGTTTGGTAGAAATCCACGTGCGCGTTCTGCAAAAAGCACCATTTGCATGCACATCTTGTGGTTTTGCAGAAAACTTCATCCGCGTCTACCAAAAGATGCATGTGCATGCTTAAAACGCGTTTTCGCACAAATCCGTGCGCGGGTGCTAAAAAGAGCAGCATCGGCATGCTTAGCACGTCGTTTGGTAGAAATCCACGTGCGCGTTCTGCAAAAAGCACCATTTGCATGCACATCTTGTGCTTTTGCAGAAAACCATCCGCGTCTACCAAAAGATGCATGTGCATGCTTAAAACGCGTTTTCGCACAAATGCGTGCGCGGGTGCTAAAAAGAGCAGCATCGGCATGCTTAGCACGTCGTTTGGTTGAAATCCACGTGCGCGTTCTGCAAAAAGCACCATTTGCATGCACATCTTGTGGTTTTGCAGAAAACTTCATCCGCGTCTACCAAAAGATGCATGTGCATGCTTAAAACGCGTTTTCGCACAAATGCGTGCGCGGGTGCTAAAAAGAGCAGCATCGGCATGCTTAGCACGTCGTTTGATGGACATCCACGTGCGCGTTCTGCCAAAAGCACCATTTGCATGCACATCTTGTGGTTTTGCAGAAAACTTCATCCGCGTCTACCAAAAGATGCATGTGCATGCTTAAAACGCGTTTTCGCACAAATCCGTGCGCGGGTGCTAAAAAGAGCAGCATCGGCATGCTTAGCACGTCGTTTGGTAGAAATCCACGTGCGCGTTCTGCAAAAAGCACCATTTGCATGCACATCTTGTGGTTTTGCAGAAAACTTCATCCGCGTCTACCAAAAGATGCATGTGCATGCTTAAAACGCGTTTTCGCACAAATGCGTGCGCGGGTGCTAAAAAGAGCAGCATCGGCATGCTTAGCACGTCGTTTGGTAGAAATCCACGTGCGCGTTCTGGAAAAAGCACCATTTGCATGCACATCTTGTGGTTTTGCAGAAAACTTCCTCCGCGTCTACCAAAAGATGCATGTGCATGCTTAAAACGCGTTTTCGCACAAATGCGTGTGCGGGTGCTAAAAAGAGCAGCATCGGCATGCTTAGCACGTCGTTTGGTAGAAATCCACGAGCGCGTTCTGCAAAAAGCACCATTTGCATGCACATCTTGTGGTTTTGCAGAAAACTTCATCCGCGTCTACCAAAAGATGCATGTGCATGCTTAAAACGCGTTTTCGCACAAATGCGTGCGCGGGTGCTAAAAAGAGCAGCATCGGCATGCTTAGCACGTCGTTTGGTAGAAATCCACGTGCGCGTTCTGCCAAAAGCACCATTTGCATGCACATGTTGTGGTTTTGCAGAAAACTTCATCCGCGTCTACCAAAAGATGCATGTGCATGCTTAAAACGCGTTTTCGCACAAATCCGTGCGCGGGTGCTAAAAAGAGCAGCATCGGCATGCTTAGCACGTCGTTTGGTAGAAATCCACGTGCGCGTTCTGCAAAAAGCACCATTTGCATGCACATCTTGTGGTTTTGCAGAAAACTTCATCCGCGTCTACCAAAAGATGCATGTGCATGCTTAAAACGCGTTTTCGCACAAATCCGTGCGCGGGTGCTAAAAAGAGCAGCATCGGCATGCTTAGCACGTCGTTTGGTAGAAATCCACGTGCGCGTTCTGCAAAAAGCACCATTTGCATGCACATCTTGTGGTTTTGCAGAAAACTTCATCCGCGTCTACCAAAAGATGCATGTGCATGCTTAAAACGCGTTTTCGCACAAATGCGTGCGCGGGTGCTAAAAAGAGCAGCATCGGCATGCTTAGCACGTCGTTTGGTAGAAATCCACGTGCGCGTTCTGCCAAAAGCACCATTTGCATGCACATCTTGTAGTTTTGCAGAAAACTTCATCCGCGTCTACCAAAAGATGCATGTGCATGCTTAAAACGCGTTTTCGCACAAATCCGTGCGCGGGTGCTAAAAAGAGCAGCATCGGCATGCTTAGCACGTCATTTGGTTGAAATCCACGTGCGCGTTCTGCAAAAAGCACGATTTGCATGCACATCTTGTGGTTTTGCAGAAAACTTCATCCGCGTCTACCAAAAGAGTCATGTGCATGCTTAAAACGCGTTTTCGCACAAATGCGTGCGCGAGTGCTAAAAAGAGCAGCATCGGCATGCTTAGCACGTCGTTTGGTAGAAATCCACGAGCGCGTTCTGCAAAAAGCACCATTTGCATGCACATCTTGTGGTTTTGCAGAAAACTTCATCCGCGTCTACCAAAAGATGCATGTGCATGCTTAAAACGCGTTTTCGCACAAATGCGTGCGCGGGTGCTAAAAAGAGCAGCATCGGCATGCTTTGCACGTCGTTTGGTAGAAATCCACGAGCGCGTTCTGCAAAAAGCACCATTTGCATGCACATCTTGTGGTTTTGCAGAAAACTTCATCCGCGTCTACCAAAAGATGCAT
Organism: Dermacentor andersoni; assembly: GCF_023375885.2. NCBI lineage: Eukaryota > Metazoa > Arthropoda > Arachnida > Ixodida > Ixodidae > Dermacentor > Dermacentor andersoni. Next base: position 38,372 of record NW_027314861.1, on the reverse strand, counting down.
GTGCATGCTTAAAACGCGTTTTCGCACAAATGCGTGCGCGGGTGCTAAAAAGAGCAGCATCGGCATGCTTAGCACGTCGTTTGATGGACATCCACGTGCGCGTTCTGCCAAAAGCACCATTTGCATGCACATCTTGTGGTTTTGCAGAAAACTTCATCCGCGTCTACCAAAAGATGCATGTGCATGCTTAAAACGCGTTTTCGCACAAATCCGTGCGCGGGTGCTAAAAAGAGCAGCATCGGCATGCTTAGCACGTCGTTTGGTAGAAATCCACGTGCGCGTTCTGCAAAAAGCACCATTTGCATGCACATCTTGTGGTTTTGCAGAAAACTTCATCCGCGTCTACCAAAAGATGCATGTGCATGCTTAAAACGCGTTTTCGCACAAATCCGTGCGCGGGTGCTAAAAAGAGCAGCATCGGCATGCTTAGCACGTCGTTTGGTAGAAATCCACGTGCGCGTTCTGCAAAAAGCACGATTTGCATGCACATCTTGTGGTTTTGCAGAAAACTTCATCCGCGTCTACCAAAAGATGCATGTGCATGCTTAAAACGCGTTTTCGCACAAATCCGTGCGCGGGTGCTAAAAAGAGCAGCATCGGCATGCTTAGCACGTCGTTTGGTAGAAATCCACGTGCGCGTTCTGCAAAAAGCACCATTTGCATGCACATCTTGTGGTTTTGCAGAAAACTTCATCCGCGTCTACCAAAAGATGCATGTGCATGCTTAAAACGCGTTTTCGCACAAATGCGTGCGCGAGTGCTAAAAAGAGCAGCATCGGCATGCTTAGCACGTCGTTTGGTAGAAATCCACGAGCGCGTTCTGCAAAAAGCACCATTTGCATGCACATCTTGTGGTTTTGCAGAAAACTTCATCCGCGTCTACCAAAAGATGCATGTGCATGCTTAAAACGCGTTTTCGCACAAATGCGTGCGCGGGTGCTAAAAAGAGCAGCATCGGCATGCTTTGCACGTCGTTTGGTAGAAATCCACGAGCGCGTTCTGCAAAAAGCACCATTTGCATGCACATCTTGTGGTTTTGCAGAAAACTTCATCCGCGTCTACCAAAAGATGCATGTGCATGCTTAAAACGCGTTTTCGCACAAATGCGTGCGCGGGTGCTAAAAAGAGCAGCATCGGCATGCTTAGCACGTCGTTTGATGGACATCCACGTGCGCGTTCTGCCAAAAGCACCATTTGCATGCACATCTTGTGGTTTTGCAGAAAACTTCATCCGCGTCTACCAAAAGATGCATGTGCATGCTTAAAACGCGTTTTCGCACAAATCCGTGCGCGGGTGCTAAAAAGAGCAGCATCGGCATGCTTAGCACGTCGTTTGGTAGAAATCCACGTGCGCGTTCTGCAAAAAGCACCATTTGCATGCACATCTTGTGGTTTTGCAGAAAACTTCATCCGCGTCTACCAAAAGATGCATGTGCATGCTTAAAACGCGTTTTCGCACAAATCCGTGCGCGGGTGCTAAAAAGAGCAGCATCGGCATGCTTAGCACGTCGTTTGGTAGAAATCCACGTGCGCGTTCTGCAAAAAGCACGATTTGCATGCACATCTTGTGGTTTTGCAGAAAACTTCATCCGCGTCTACCAAAAGATGCATGTGCATGCTTAAAACGCGTTTTCGCACAAATCCGTGCGCGGGTGCTAAAAAGAGCAGCATCGGCATGCTTAGCACGTCGTTTGGTAGAAATCCACGTGCGCGTTCTGCAAAAAGCACCATTTGCATGCACATCTTGTGGTTTTGCAGAAAACTTCATCCGCGTCTACCAAAAGATGCATGTGCATGCTTAAAACGCGTTTTCGCACAAATGCGTGCGCGAGTGCTAAAAAGAGCAGCATCGGCATGCTTAGCACGTCGTTTGGTAGAAATCCACGAGCGCGTTCTGCAAAAAGCACCATTTGCATGCACATCTTGTGGTTTTGCAGAAAACTTCATCCGCGTCTACCAAAAGATGCATGTGCATGCTTAAAACGCGTTTTCGCACAAATGCGTGCGCGGGTGCTAAAAAGAGCAGCATCGGCATGCTTTGCACGTCGTTTGGTAGAAATCCACGTGCGCGTTCTGCCAAAAGCACCATTTGCATGCACATCTTGTGGTTTTGCAGAAAACTTCATCCGCGTCTACCAAAAGATGCATGTGCATGCTTAAAACGCGTTTTCGCACAAATCCGTGCGCGGGTGCTAAAAAGAGCAGCATCGGCATGCTTAGCACGTCGTTTGGTAGAAATCCACGTGCGCGTTCTGCAAAAAGCACCATTTGCATGCACATCTTGTGGTTTTGCAGAAAACTTCATCCGCGTCTACCAAAAGATGCATGTGCATGCTTAAAACGCGTTTTCGCACAAATGCGTGCGGGAGTGCTAAAAAGAGCAGCATCGGCATGCTTAGCACGTCGTTTGGTAGAAATCCACGAGCGCGTTAAAAAGCACCATTTGCATGCACATCTTGTGGTTTTGCAGAAAACTTCATCCGCGTCTACCAAAAGATGCATGTGCATGCTTAAAACGCGTTTTCGCACAAATGCGTGCGCGGGTGCTAAAAAGAGCAGCATCGGCATGCTTTGCACGTCGTTTGGTAGAAATCCACGAGCGCGTTCTGCAAAAAGCACCATTTGCATGCACATCTTGTGGTTTTGCAGAAAACTTCATCCGCGTCTACCAAAAGATGCATGTGCATGCTTAAAACGCGTTTTCGCACAAATGCGTGCGCGGGTGCTAAAAAGAGCAGCATCGGCATGCTTAGCACGTCGTTTGATGGACATCCACGTGCGCGTTCTGCCAAAAGCACCATTTGCATCCACATCTTGTAGTTTTGCAGAAAACTTCATCCGCGTCTACCAAAAGATGCATGTGCATGCTTAAAACGCGTTTTCGCACAAATCCGTGCGCGGGTGCTAAAAAGAGCAGCATCGGCATGCTTAGCACGTCGTTTGGTAGAAATCCACGTGCGCGTTCTGCAAAAAGCACCATTTGCATGCACATCTTGTGGTTTTGCAGAAAACTTCATCCGCGTCTACCAAAATATGCATGTGCATGCTTAAAACGCGTTCTCGCACAAATGCGTGCGCGGGTGCTAAAAAGAGCAGATCGGCATGCTTAGCACGTCGTTTGGTAGAAATCCACGTGCGCGTTCTGCAAAAAGCACCATTTGCATGCACATCTTGTGGTTTTGCAGAAAACTTCATCCGCGTCTACCAAAAGATGCATGTGCATGCTTAAAACGCGTTTTCGCACAAATCCGTGCGCGGGTGCTAAAATGAGCAGCATCGGCATGCTTAGCACGTCGTTTGGTAGAAATCCACGTGCGCGTTCTGCAAAAAGCACCATTTGCATGCACATCTTGTGGTTTTGCAGAAAACTTCATCCGCGTCTACCAAAAGATGCATGTGCATGCTTAAAACGCGTTTTCGCACAAATCCGTGCGCGGGTGCTAAAAAGAGCAGCATCGGCAAGCTTAGCACGTCGTTTGGTAGAAATCCACGTGCGCGTTCTGCAAAAAGCACCATTTGCATGCACATCTTGTGGTTTTGCAGAAAACTTCATCCGCGTCTACCAAAAGATGCATGTGCATGCTTAAAACGCGTTTTCGCACAAATGCGTGCGCGGGTGCTAAAAAGAGCAGCATCGGCATGCTTAGCACGTCGTTTGGTAGAAATCCACGTGCGCGTTCTGCAAAAAGCACCATTTGCATGCACATCTTGTGGTTTTGCAGAAAACTTCATCCGCGTCTACCAAAAGATGCATGTGCATGCTTAAAACGCGTTTTCGCACAAATGCGTGCGCGGGTGCTAAAAAGAGCAGCATCGGCATGCTTAGCACGTCGTTTGGTAGAAATCCACGTGCGCGTTCTGCAAAAAGCACCATTTGCATGCACATCTTGTGGTTTTGCAGAAAACTTCATCCGCGTCTACCAAAAGATGCATTTGCATGCTTAAAACGCGTTCTCGCACAAATGCGTGCGCGGGTGCTAAAAAGAGCAGATCGGCATGCTTAGCACGTCGTTTGGTAGAAATCCACGTGCGCGTTCTGCAAAAAGCACCATTTGCATGCACATCTTGTGGTTTTGCAGAAAACTTCATCCGCGTCTACCAAAAGATGCATGTGCATGCTTAAAACGCGTTTTCGCACAAATCCGTGCGCGGGTGCTAAAATGAGCAGCATCGGCATGCTTAGCACGTCGTTTGGTAGAAATCCACGTGCGCGTTCTGCAAAAAGCACCATTTGCATGCACATCTTGTGGTTTTGCAGAAAACTTCATCCGCGTCTACCAAAAGATGCATGTGCATGCTTAAAACGCGTTTTCGCACAAATCCGTGCGCGGGTGCTAAAAAGAGCAGCATCGGCAAGCTTAGCACGTCGTTTGGTAGAAATCCACGTGCGCGTTCTGCAAAAAGCACCATTTGCATGCACATCTTGTGGTTTTGCAGAAAACTTCATCCGCGTCTACCAAAAGATGCATGTGCATGCTTAAAACGCGTTTTCGCACAAATGCGTGCGCGGGTGCTAAAAAGAGCAGCATCGGCATGCTTAGCACGTCGTTTGGTAGAAATCCACGTGCGCGTTTTGCAAAAAGCACCATTTGCATGCACATCTTGTCGTTTTGCAGAAAACTTCATCCGCGTCTACCAAAAGATGCATGTGCATGCTTAAAACGCGTTTTCGCACAAATCCGTGCGCGGGTGCTAAAAAGAGCAGCATCGGCATGCTTAGCACGTCGTTTGGTAGAAATCCACGTGCGCGTTTTGCAAAAAGCACCATTTGCATGCACATCTTGTCGTTTTGCAGAAAACTTCATCCGCGTCTACCAAAAGATGCATGTGCATGCTTAAAACGCGTTCTCGCACAAATGCGTGCGCGGGTGCTAAAAAGAGCAGCATCGGCATGCTTAGCATGTCGTTTGGTAGAAATCCACGTGCGCGTTCTGCAAAAAGCACCATTTGCATGCACATCTTGTGGTTTTGCAGAAAACTTCATCCGCGTCTACCAAAAGATGCATGTGCATGCTTAAAACGCGTTTTCGCACAAATCCCTGCGCGGGTGCTAAAAAGAGCAGCATCGGCATGCTTAGCACGTCGTTTGGTAGAAATCCACGTGCGCGTTCTGCAAAAAGCACCATTTGCATGCACATCTTGTGGTTTTGCAGAAAACTTCATCCGCGTCTACCAAAAGATGCATGTGCATGCTTAAAACGCGTTTTCGCACAAATGCGTGCGCGGGTGCTAAAAAGAGCAGCATCGGCATGCTTAGCACGTCGTTTGGTAGAAATCCACGAGCGCGTTCTGCAAAAAGCACCATTTGCATGCACATCTTGTGGTTTTGCAGAAAACTTCATCCGCGTCTACCAAAAGATGCATGTGCATGCTTAAAACGCGTTTTCGCACAAATGCGTGCGCGGGTGCTAAAAAGAGCAGCATCAGCATGCTTAGCACGTCGTTTGGTAGAAATCCACGTGCGCGTTCTGCCAAAAGCACCATTTGCATGCACATCTTGTGGTTTTGCAGAAAACTTCATCCGCGTCTACCAAAAGATGCATGTGCATGCTTAAAACGCGTTTTCGCACAAATGCGTGTGCGGGTGCTAAAAAGAGCAGCATCGGCATGCTTAGCACGTCGTTTGGTAGAAATCCACGAGCGCGTTCTGCAAAAAGCACCATTTGCATGCACATCTTGTGGTTTTGCAGAAAACGTCATCCGCGTCTACCAAAAGATGCATGTGCATGCTTAAAACGCGTTTTCGCACAAATGCGTGCGCGGGTGCTAAGAAGAGCAGCATCGGCATGCTTAGCACGTCGTTTGGTAGAAATCCACGTGCGCGTTCTGCCAAAAGCACCATTTGCATGCACATCTTGTGGTTTTGCAGAAAACTTCATCCGCGTCTACCAAAAGATGCATGTGCATGCTTAAAACGCGTTTTCGCACAAATGCGTGCGCGGGTGCTAAAAAGAGCAGCATCGGCATGCTTAGCACGTCGTTTGGTAGAAATCCACGTGCGCGTTCTGCCAAAAGCATCATTTGCATGCACATCTTGTGGTTTTGCAGAAAACTTCATCCGCGTCTACCAAAAGATGCATGTGCATGCTTAAAACGCGTTTTCGCACAAATCCGTGCGCGGGTGCTAAAATGAGCAGCATCGGCATGCTTAGCACGTCGTTTGGTAGAAATCCACGTGCGCGTTCTGCAAAAAGCACCATTTGCATGCACATCTTGTGGTTTTGCAGAAAACTTCATCCGCGTCTACCAAAAGATGCATGTGCATGCTTAAAACGCGTTTTCGCACAAATCCGTGCGCGGGTGCTAAAAAGAGCAGCATCGGCAAGCTTAGCACGTCGTTTGGTAGAAATCCACGTGCGCGTTCTGCAAAAAGCACCATTTGCATGCACATCTTGTGGTTTTGCAGAAAACTTCATCCGCGTCTACCAAAAGATGCATGTGCATGCTTAAAACGCGTTTTCGCACAAATGCGTGCGCGGGTGCTAAAAAGAGCAGCATCGGCATGCTTAGCACGTCGTTTGGTAGAAATCCACGTGCGCGTTCTGCAAAAAGCACCATTTGCATGCACATCTTGTGGTTTTGCAGAAAACTTCATCCGCGTCTACCAAAAGATGCATGTGCATGCTTAAAACGCGTTTTCGCACAAATGCGTGCGCGGGTGCTAAAAAGAGCAGCATCGGCATGCTTAGCACGTCGTTTGGTAGAAATCCACGTGCGCGTTCTGCAAAAAGCACCATTTGCATGCACATCTTGTGGTTTTGCAGAAAACTTCATCCGCGTCTACCAAAAGATGCATTTGCATGCTTAAAACGCGTTCTCGCACAAATGCGTGCGCGGGTGCTAAAAAGAGCAGATCGGCATGCTTAGCACGTCGTTTGGTAGAAATCCACGTGCGCGTTCTGCAAAAAGCACCATTTGCATGCACATCTTGTGGTTTTGCAGAAAACTTCATCCGCGTCTACCAAAAGATGCATGTGCATGCTTAAAACGCGTTTTCGCACAAATCCGTGCGCGGGTGCTAAAATGAGCAGCATCGGCATGCTTAGCACGTCGTTTGGTAGAAATCCACGTGCGCGTTCTGCAAAAAGCACCATTTGCATGCACATCTTGTGGTTTTGCAGAAAACTTCATCCGCGTCTACCAAAAGATGCATGTGCATGCTTAAAACGCGTTTTCGCACAAATCCGTGCGCGGGTGCTAAAAAGAGCAGCATCGGCAAGCTTAGCACGTCGTTTGGTAGAAATCCACGTGCGCGTTCTGCAAAAAGCACCATTTGCATGCACATCTTGTGGTTTTGCAGAAAACTTCATCCGCGTCTACCAAAAGATGCATGTGCATGCTTAAAACGCGTTTTCGCACAAATGCGTGCGCGGGTGCTAAAAAGAGCAGCATCGGCATGCTTAGCACGTCGTTTGGTAGAAATCCACGTGCGCGTTTTGCAAAAAGCACCATTTGCATGCACATCTTGCCGTTTTGCAGAAAACTTCATCCGCGTCTACCAAAAGATGCATGTGCATGCTTAAAACGCGTTTTCGCACAAATCCGTGCGCGGGTGCTAAAAAGAGCAGCATCGGCATGCTTAGCACGTCGTTTGGTAGAAATCCACGTGCGCGTTTTGCAAAAAGCACCATTTGCATGCACATCTTGTCGTTTTGCAGAAAACTTCATCCGCGTCTACCAAAAGATGCATGTGCATGCTTAAAACGCGTTCTCGCACAAATGCGTGCGCGGGTGCTAAAAAGAGCAGCATCGGCATGCTTAGCACGTCGTTTGGTAGAAATCCACGTGCGCGTTCTGCAAAAAGCACCATTTGCATGCACATCTTGTGGTTTTGCAGAAAACTTCATCCGCGTCTACCAAAAGATGCATGTGCATGCTTAAAACGCGTTTTCGCACAAATCCCTGCGCGGGTGCTAAAAAGAGCAGCATCGGCATGCTTAGCACGTCGTTTGGTAGAAATCCACGTGCGCGTTCTGCAAAAAGCACCATTTGCATGCACATCTTGTGGTTTTGCAGAAAACTTCATCCGCGTCTACCAAAAGATGCATGTGCATGCTTAAAACGCGTTTTCGCACAAATGCGTGCGCGGGTGCTAAAAAGAGCAGCATCGGCATGCTTAGCACGTCGTTTGGTAGAAATCCACGAGCGCGTTCTGCAAAAAGCACCATTTGCATGCACATCTTGTGGTTTTGCAGAAAACTTCATCCGCGTCTACCAAAAGATGCATGTGCATGCTTAAAACGCGTTTTCGCACAAATGCGTGCGCGGGTGCTAAAAAGAGCAGCATCAGCATGCTTAGCACGTCGTTTGGTAGAAATCCACGTGCGCGTTCTGCCAAAAGCACCATTTGCATGCACATCTTGTGGTTTTGCAGAAAACTTCATCCGCGTCTACCAAAAGATGCATGTGCATGCTTAAAACGCGTTTTCGCACAAATGCGTGTGCGGGTGCTAAAAAGAGCAGCATCGGCATGCTTAGCACGTCGTTTGGTAGAAATCCACGAGCGCGTTCTGCAAAAAGCACCATTTGCATGCACATCTTGTGGTTTTGCAGAAAACGTCATCCGCGTCTACCAAAAGATGCATGTGCATGCTTAAAACGCGTTTTCGCACAAATGCGTGCGCGGGTGCTAAGAAGAGCAGCATCGGCATGCTTAGCACGTCGTTTGGTAGAAATCCACGTGCGCGTTCTGCCAAAAGCATCATTTGCATGCACATCTTGTGGTTTTGCAGAAAACTTCATCCGCGTCTACCAAAAGATGCATGTGCATGCTTAAAACGCGTTTTCGCACAAATCCGTGCGCGGGTGCTAAAAAGAGCAGCATCGGCAAGCTTAGCACGTCGTTTGGTAGAAATCCACGTGCGCGTTCTGCAAAAAGCACCATTTGCATGCACATCTTGTGGTTTTGCAGAAAACTTCATCCGCGTCTACCAAAAGATGCATGTGCATGCTTAAAACGCGTTTTCGCACAAATGCGTGCGCGGGTGCTAAAAAGAGCAGCATCGGCATGCTTAGCACGTCGTTTGGTAGAAATCCACGTGCGCGTTCTGGAAAAAGCACCATTTGCATGCACATCTTGTGGTTTTGCAGAAAACTTCATCCGCGTCTACCAAAAGATGCATGTGCATGCTTAAAACGCGTTTTCGCACAAATGCGTGCGCGGGTGCTAAAAAGAGCAGCATCGGCATGCTTAGCACGTCGTTTGGTAGAAATCCACGTGCGCGTTCTGCCAAAAGCACCATTTGCATGCACATGTTGTGGTTTTGCAGAAAACTTCATCCGCGTCTACCAAAAGATGCATGTGCATGCTTAAAACGCGTTTTCGCACAAATCCGTGCGCGGGTGCTAAAAAGAGCAGCATCGGCATGCTTAGCACGTCGTTTGGTAGAAATCCACGTGCGCGTTCTGCAAAAAGCACCATTTGCATGCACATCTTGTGGTTTTGCAGAAAACTTCATCCGCGTCTACCAAAAGATGCATGTGCATGCTTAAAACGCGTTTTCGCACAAATCCGTGCGCGGGTGCTAAAAAGAGCAGCATCGGCATGCTTAGCACGTCGTTTGGTAGAAATCCACGTGCGCGTTCTGCAAAAAGCACCATTTGCATGCACATCTTGTGGTTTTGCAGAAAACCATCCGCGTCTACCAAAAGATGCATGTGCATGCTTAAAACGCGTTTTCGCACAAATGCGTGCGCGGGTGCTAAAAAGAGCAGCATCGGCATGCTTAGCACGTCGTTTGGTAGAAATCCACGTGCGCGTTCTGCAAAAAGCACCATTTGCATGCACATCTTGTGGTTTTGCAGAAAACTTCATCCGCGTCTACCAAAAGATGCATGTGCATGCTTAAAAACGCGTTTTCGCACAAATGCGTGCGCGGGTGCTAAAAAGAGCAGCATCGGCATGCTTAGCACGTCGTTTGGTAGAAATCCACGTGCGCGTTCTGCCAAAAGCATCATTTGCATGCACATCTTGTGGTTTTGCAGAAAACTTCATCCGCGTCTACCAAAAGATGCATGTGCATGCTTAAAACGCGTTTTCGCACAAATCCGTGCGCGGGTGCTAAAAAGAGCAGCATCGGCAAGCTTAGCACGTCGTTTGGTAGAAATCCACGTGCGCGTTCTGCAAAAAGCACCATTTGCATGCACATCTTGTGGTTTTGCAGAAAACTTCATCCGCGTCTACCAAAAGATGCATGTGCATGCTTAAAACGCGTTTTCGCACAAATGCGTGCGCGGGTGCTAAAAAGAGCAGCATCGGCATGCTTAGCACGTCGTTTGGTAGAAATCCACGTGCGCGTTCTGGAAAAAGCACCATTTGCATGCACATCTTGTGGTTTTGCAGAAAACTTCATCCGCGTCTACCAAAAGATGCATGTGCATGCTTAAAACGCGTTTTCGCACAAATGCGTGCGCGGGTGCTAAAAAGAGCAGCATCGGCATGCTTAGCACGTCGTTTGGTAGAAATCCACGTGCGCGTTCTGCCAAAAGCACCATTTGCATGCACATGTTGTGGTTTTGCAGAAAACTTCATCCGCGTCTACCAAAAGATGCATGTGCATGCTTAAAACGCGTTTTCGCACAAATCCGTGCGCGGGTGCTAAAAAGAGCAGCATCGGCATGCTTAGCACGTCGTTTGGTAGAAATCCACGTGCGCGTTCTGCAAAAAGCACCATTTGCATGCACATCTTGTGGTTTTGCAGAAAACTTCATCCGCGTCTACCAAAAGATGCATGTGCATGCTTAAAACGCGTTTTCGCACAAATCCGTGCGCGGGTGCTAAAAAGAGCAGCATCGGCATGCTTAGCACGTCGTTTGGTAGAAATCCACGTGCGCGTTCTGCAAAAAGCACCATTTGCATGCACATCTTGTGGTTTTGCAGAAAACCATCCGCGTCTACCAAAAGATGCATGTGCATGCTTAAAACGCGTTTTCGCACAAATGCGTGCGCGGGTGCTAAAAAGAGCAGCATCGGCATGCTTAGCACGTCGTTTGGTATAAATCCACGTGCGCGTTCTGCCAAAAGCACCATTTGCATGCACATCTTGTGGTTTTGCAGAAAACTTCATCCGCGTCTACCAAAAGATGCATGTGCATGCTTAAAACGCGTTTTCGCACAAATCCGTGCGCGGGTGCTAAAAAGAGCAGCATCGGCATGCTTAGCACGTCGTTTGGTTGAAATCCACGTGCGCGTTCTGCAAAAAGCACGATTTGCATGCACATCTTGTGGTTTTGCAGAAAACTTCATCCGCGTCTACCAAAAGATGCATGTGCATGCTTAAAACGCGTTTTCGCACAAATGCGTGCGCGGGTGCTAAAAAGAGCAGCATCGGCATGCTTAGCACGTCGTTTGGTAGAAATCCACGTGCGCGTTTTGCAAAAAGCACCATTTGCATGCACATCTTGTCGTTTTGCAGAAAACTTCATCCGCGTCTACCAAAAGATGCATGTGCATGCTTAAAACGCGTTCTCGCACAAATGCGTGCGCGGGTGCTAAAAAGAGCAGCATCGGCATGCTTAGCACGTCGTTTGGTAGAAATCCACGTGCGCGTTCTGCAAAAAGCACCATTTGCATGCACATCTTGTGGTTTTGCAGAAAACTTCATCCGCGTCTACCAAAAGATGCATGTGCATGCTTAAAACGCGTTTTCGCACAAATCCCCGCGCGGGTGCTAAAAAGAGCAGCATCGGCATGCTTAGCACGTCGTTTGGTAGAAATCCACGTGCGCGTTCTGCAAAAAGCACCATTTGCATGCACATCTTGTGGTTTTGCAGAAAACTTCATCCGCGTCTACCAAAAGATGCATGTGCATGCTTAAAACGCGTTTTCGCACAAATGCGTGCGCGGGTGCTAAAAAGAGCAGCATCGGCATGCTTAGCACGTCGTTTGGTAGAAATCCACGAGCGCGTTCTGCAAAAAGCACCATTTGCATGCACATCTTGTGGTTTTGCAGAAAACTTCATCCGCGTCTAAAAAGATGCATGTGCATGCTTAAAACGCGTTTTTCGCACAAATGCGTGCGCGGGTGCTAAAAAGAGCAGCATCAGCATGCTTAGCACGTCGTTTGGTAGAAATCCACGTGCGCGTTCTGCCAAAAGCACCATTTGCATGCACATCTTGTGGTTTTGCAGAAAACTTCATCCGCGTCTACCAAAAGATGCATGTGCATGCTTAAAACGCGTTTTCGCACAAATGCGTGTGCGGGTGCTAAAAAGAGCAGCATCGGCATGCTTAGCACGTCGTTTGGTAGAAATCCACGAGCGCGTTCTGCAAAAAGCACCATTTGCATGCACATCTTGTGGTTTTGCAGAAAACGTCATCCGCGTCTACCAAAAGATGCATGTGCATGCTTAAAACGCGTTTTCGCACAAATGCGTGCGCGGGTGCTAAAAAGAGCAGCATCGGCATGCTTAGCACGTCGTTTGGTAGAAATCCACGTGCGCGTTCTGCAAAAAGCACGATTTGCATGCACATCTTGTGGTTTTGCAGAAAACTTCATCCGCGTCTACCAAAAGATGCATGTGCATGCTTAAAACGCGTTTTCGCACAAATGCGTGCGCGAGTGCTAAAAAGAGCAGCATCGGCATGCTTAGCACGTCGTTTGGTAGAAATCCACGAGCGCGTTCTGCAAAAAGCACCATTTGCATGCACATCTTGTGGTTTTGCAGAAAAACTTCATCCGCGTCTACCAAAAGATGCATGTGCATGCTTAAAACGCGTTTTCGCACAAATGCGTGCGCGGGTGCTAAAAAGAGCAGCATCGGCATGCTTTGCACGTCGTTTGGTAGAAATCCACGTGCGCGTTCTGCCAAAAGCACCATTTGCATGCACATCTTGTGGTTTTGCAGAAAAACTTCATCCGCGTCTACCAAAAGATGCATGTGCATGCTTAAAACGCGTTTTCGCACAAATCCGTGCGCGGGTGCTAAAAAGAGCAGCATCGGCATGCTTAGCACGTCGTTTGGTAGAAATCCACGTGCGCGTTCTGCAAAAAGCACCATTTGCATGCACATCTTGTGGTTTTGCATAAAAACTTCATCCGCGTCTACCAAAAGATGCATGTGCATGCTTAAAACGCGTTTTCGCACAAATGCGTGCGCGAGTGCTAAAAAGAGCAGCATCGGCATGCTTAGCACGTCGTTTGGTAGAAATCCACGAGCGCGTTCTGCAAAAAGCACCATTTGTATGCACATCTTGTGGTTTTGCAGAAAACTTCATCCGCGTCTACCAAAAGATGCATGTGCATGCTTAAAACGCGTTTTCGCAACAAATGCGTGCGCGGGTGCTAAAAAGAGCAGCATCGGCATGCTTTGCACGTCGTTTGGTAGAAATCCACGTGCGCGTTCTGCCAAAAGCACCATTTGCATGCACATCTTGTGGTTTTGCAGAAAACTTCATCCGCGTCTACCAAAAGATGCATGTGCATGCTTAAAACGCGTTTTCGCACAAATCCGTGCGCGGGTGCTAAAAAGAGCAGCATCGGCATGCTTAGCACGTCGTTTGGTAGAAAATCCACGTGCGCGTTCTGCAAAAAGCACCATTTGCATGCACATCTTGTGGTTTTGCAGAAACTTCATCCGCGTCTACCAAAAGATGCATGTGCATGCTTAAAACGCGTTTTCGCACAAATGCGTGCGCGAGTGCTAAAAAGAGCAGCATCGGCATGCTTAGCACGTCGTTTGGTAGAAATCCACGAGCGCGTTAAAAACCATTTGCATGCACATCTTGTGGTTTTGCAGAAAACTTCATCCGCGTCTACCAAAAGATGCATGTGCATGCTTAAAACGCGTTTTCGCACAAATGCGTGCGCGGGTGCTAAAAAGAGCAGCATCGGCATGCTTTGCACGTCGTTTGGTAGAAATCCACGAGCGCGTTCTGCAAAAAGCACCATTTGCATGCACATCTTGTGGTTTTGCAGAAAACTTCATCCGCGTCTACCAAAAGATGCATGTGCATGCTTAAAACGCGTTTTCGCACAAATGCGTGCGCGGGTGCTAAAAAGAGCAGCATCGGCATGCTTAGCACGTCGTTTGATGGACATCCACGTGCGCGTTCTGCCAAAAGCACCATTTGCATGCACATCTTGTGGTTTTGCAGAAAACTTCATCCGCGTCTACCAAAAGATGCATGTGCATGCTTAAAACGCGTTTTCGCACAAATCCGTGCGCGGGTGCTAAAAAGAGCAGCATCGGCATGCTTAGCACGTCATTTGGTAGAAATCCACGTGCGCGTTCTGCAAAAAGCACCATTTGCATGCACATCTTGTGGTTTTGCAGAAAACTTCATCCGCGTCTACCAAAAGATGCATGTGCATGCTTAAAACGCGTTTTCGCACAAATGCGTGCGCGGGTGCTAAAAAGAGCAGCATCGGCATGCTTAGCACTACGTTTGGTAGAAATCCACGTGCGCGTTCTGCCAAAAGCACCATTTGCATGCACATCTTGTGGTTTTGCAGAAAACTTCATCCGCGTCTACCAAAAGATGCATGTGCATGCTTAAAACGCGTTTTCGCACAAATCCGTGCGCGGGTGCTAAAAAGAGCAGCATCGGCAAGCTTAGCACGTCGTTTGGTAGAAATCCACGTGCGCGTTCTGCAAAAAGCACCATTTGCATGCACATCTTGTGGTTTTGCAGAAAACTTCATCCGCGTCTACCAAAAGATGCATGTGCATGCTTAAAACGCGTTTTCGCACAAATGCGTGCGCGGGTGCTAAAAAGAGCAGCATCGGCATGCTTAGCACGTCGTTTGGTAGAAATCCACGTGCGCGTTCTGGAAAAAGCACCATTTGCATGCACATCTTGTGGTTTTGCAGAAAACTTCATCCGCGTCTACCAAAGATACATGTGCATGCTTAAAACGCGTTTTCGCACAAATTCGTGTGCGGGTGCTAAAAAGAGCAGCATCGGCATGCTTAGCACGTCGTTTGGTAGAAATCCACGAGCGCGTTCTGCAAAAAGCACCATTTGCATGCACATCTTGTGGTTTTGCAGAAAACTTCATCCGCGTCTACCAAAAGATGCATGTGCATGCTTAAAACGCGTTTTCGCACAAATGCGTGCGCGGGTGCTAAAAAGAGCAGCATCGGCATGCTTAGCACGTCGTTTGGTAGAAATCCACGTGCGCGTTCTGCCAAAAGCACCATTTGCATGCACATGTTGTGGTTTTGCAGAAAACTTCATCCGCGTCTACCAAAAGATGCATGTGCATGCTTAAAACGCGTTTTCGCACAAATCCGTGCGCGGGTGCTAAAAAGAGCAGCATCGGCATGCTTAGCACGTCGTTTGGTAGAAATCCACGTGCGCGTTCTGCAAAAAGCACCATTTGCATGCACATCTTGTGGTTTTGCAGAAAACTTCATCCGCGTCTACCAAAAGATGCATGTGCATGCTTAAAACGCGTTTTCGCACAAATCCGTGCGCGGGTGCTAAAAAGAGCAGCATCGGCATGCTTAGCACGTCGTTTGGTAGAAATCCACGTGCGCGTTCTGCAAAAAGCACCATTTGCATGCACATCTTGTGGTTTTGCAGAAAACCATCCGCGTCTACCAAAAGATGCATGTGCATGCTTAAAACGCGTTTTCGCACAAATGCGTGCGCGGGTGCTAAAAAGAGCAGCATCGGCATGTTTAGCACGTCGTTTGGTAGAAATCCACGTGCGCGTTCTGCCAAAAGCACCATTTGCATGCACATCTTGTGGTTTTGCAGAAAACTTCATCCGCGTCTACCAAAAGATGCATGTGCATGCTTAAAACGCGTTTTCGCACAAATCCGTGCGCGGGTGCTAAAAAGAGCAGCATCGGCATGCTTAGCACGTCGTTTGGTTGAAATCCACGTGCGCGTTCTGCAAAAAGCACGATTTGCATGCACATCTTGTGGTTTTGCAGAAAACTTCATCCGCGTCTACCAAAAGATGCATGTGCATGCTTAAAACGCGTTTTCGCACAAATGCGTGCGCGAGTGCTAAAAAGAGCAGCATCGGCATGCTTAGCACGTCGTTTGGTAGAAATCCACGAGCGCGTTCTGCAAAAAGCACCATTTGCATGCACATCTTGTGGTTTTGCAGAAAACTTCATCCGCGTCTACCAAAAGATGCATGTGCATGCTTAAAACGCGTTTTCGCACAAATGCGTGCGCGGGTGCTAAAAAGAGCAGCATCGGCATGCTTTGCACGTCGTTTGGTAGAAATCCACGAGCGCGTTCTGCAAAAAGCACCATTTGCATGCACATCTTGTGGTTTTGCAGAAAACTTCATCCGCGTCTACCAAAAGATGCATGTGCATGCTTAAAACGCGTTTTCGAACAAATGCGTGCGCGGGTGCTAAAAAGAGCAGCATCGGCATGCTTAGCACGTCGTTTGATGGACATCCACGTGCGCGTTCTGCCAAAAGCACCATTTGCATGCACATCTTGTGGTTTTGCAGAAAACTTCATCCGCGTCTACCAAAAGATGCATGTGCATGCTTAAAACGCGTTTTCGCACAAATCCGTGCGCGGGTGCTAAAAAGAGCAGCATCGGCATGCTTAGCACGTCGTTTGGTAGAAATCCACGTGCGCGTTCTGCAAAAAGCACCATTTGCATGCACATCTTGTGGTTTTGCAGAAAACTTCATCCGCGTCTACCAAAAGATGCATGTGCATGCTTAAAACGCGTTTTCGCACAAATGCGTGCGCGGGTGCTAAAAAGAGCAGCATCGGCATGCTTAGCACGTCGTTTGGTAGAAATCCACGTGCGCGTTCTGGAAAAAGCACCATTTGCATGCACATCTTGTGGTTTTGCAGAAAACTTCATCCGCGTCCACCAAAAGATGCATGTGCATGCTTAAAACGCGTTTTCGCACAAATGCGTGTGCGGGTGCTAAAAAGAGCAGCATCGGCATCTTAGCACGTCGTTTGGTAGAAATCCACGAGCGCGTTCTGCAAAAAGCACCATTTGCATGCACATCTTGTGGTTTTGCAGAAAACTTCATCCGCGTCTACCAAAAGATGCATGTGCATGCTTAAAACGCGTTTTCGCACAAATGCGTGCGCGGGTGCTAAAAAGAGCAGCATCGGCATGCTTAGCACGCCGTTTGGTAGAAATCCACGTGCGCGTTCTGCCAAAAGCACCATTTGCATGCACATGTTGTGGTTTTGCAGAAAACTTCATCCGCGTCTACCAAAAGATGCATGTGCATGCTTAAAACGCGTTTTCGCACAAATCCGTGCGCGGGTGCTAAAAAGAGCAGCATCGGCATGCTTAGCACGTCGTTTGGTAGAAATCCACGTGCGCGTTCTGCAAAAAGCACCATTTGCATGCACATCTTGTGGTTTTGCAGAAACCTTCATCCGCGTCTACCAAAAGATGCATGTGCATGCTTAAAACGCGTTTTCGCACAAATCCGTGCGCGGGTGCTAAAAAGAGCAGCATCGGCATGCTTAGCACGTCGTTTGGTAGAAATCCACGTGCGCGTTCTGCAAAAAGCACCATTTGCATGCACATCTTGTGGTTTTGCAGAAAACTTCATCCGCGTCTACCAAAAGATGCATGTGCATGCTTAAAACGCGTTTTCGCACAAATGCTTGCGCGGGTGCTAAAAAGAGCAGCATCGGCATGCTTAGCACGTCGTTTGGTAGAAATCCACGTGCGCGTTCTGCCAAAAGCACCATTTGCATGCACATCTTGTGGTTTTGCAGAAAACTTCATCCGCGTCTACCAAAAGATGCATGTGCATGCTTAAAACGCGTTTTCGCACAAATCCGTGCGCGGGTGCTAAAAAGAGCAGCATCGGCATGCTTAGCACGTCGTTTGGTTGAAATCCACGTGCGCGTTCTGCAAAAAGCACGATTTGCATGCACATCTTGTGGTTTTGCAGAAAACTTCATCCGCGTCTACCAAAAGATGCATGTGCATGCTTAAAACGCGTTTTCGCACAAATGCGTGCGCGGGTGCTAAAAAGAGCAGCATCGGCATGCTTTGCACGTCGTTTGGTAGAAATCCACGTGCGCGTTCTGCCAAAAGCACCATTTGCATGCACATCTTGTGGTTTTGCAGAAAACTTCATCCGCGTCTACCAAAAGATGCATGTGCATGCTTAAAACGCGTTTTCGCACAAATCCGTGCGCGGGTGCTAAAAAGAGCAGCATCGGCATGCTTAGCACGTCGTTTGGTAGAAATCCACGTGCGCGTTCTGCAAAAAGCACCATTTGCATGCACATCTTGTGGTTTTGCAGAAAACTTCATCCGCGTCTACCAAAAGATGCATGTGCATGCTTAAAACGCGTTTTCGCACAAATGCGTGCGCGAGTGCTAAAAAGAGCAGCATCGGCATGCTTAGCACGTCGTTTGGTAGAAATCCACGAGCGCGTTAAAAAGCACCATTTGCATGCACATCTTGTGGTTTTGCAGAAAACTTCATCCGCGTCTACCAAAAGATGCATGTGCATGCTTAAAACGCGTTTTCGCACAAATGCGTGCGCGGGTGCTAAAAAGAGCAGCATCGGCATGCTTTGCACGTCGTTTGGTAGAAATCCACGAGCGCGTTCTGCAAAAAGCACCATTTGCATGCACATCTTGTGGTTTTGCAGAAAACTTCATCCGCGTCTACCAAAAGATGCATGTGCATGCTTAAAACGCGTTTTCGCACAAATGCGTGCGCGGGTGCTAAAAAGAGCAGCATCGGCATGCTTAGCACGTCGTTTGATGGACATCCACGTGCGCGTTCTGCCAAAAGCACCATTTGCATGCACATCTTGTGGTTTTGCAGAAAACTTCATCCGCGTCTACCAAAAGATGCATGTGCATGCTTAAAACGCGTTTTCGCACAAATCCGTGCGCGGGTGCTAAAAAGAGCAGCATCGGCATGCTTAGCACGTCATTTGGTAGAAATCCACGTGCGCGTTCTGCCAAAAGCACCATTTGCATGCACATCTTGTGGTTTTGCAGAAAACTTCATCCGCGTCTACCAAAAGATGCATGTGCATGCTTAAAACGCGTTTTCGCACAAATGCGTGCGCGGGTGCTAAAAAGAGCAGCATCGGCATGCTTAGCACGTCGTTTGGTAGAAATCCACGTGCGCGTTCTGCCAAAAGCACCATTTGCATGCACATCTTGTGGTTTTGCAGAAAACTTCATCCGCGTCTACCAAAAGATGCATGTGCATGCTTAAAACGCGTTTTCGCACAAATCCGTGCGCGGGTGCTAAAAAGAGCAGCATCGGCAAGCTTAGCACGTCGTTTGGTAGAAATCCACGTGCGCGTTCTGCAAAAAGCTCCATTTGCATGCACATCTTGTGGTTTTGCAGAAAACTTCATCCGCGTCTACCAAAAGATGCATGTGCATGCTTAAAACGCGTTTTCGCACAAATGCGTGCGCGGGTGCTAAAAAGAGCAGCATCGGCATGCTTAGCACGTCGTTTGGTAGAAATCCACGTGCGCGTTCTGGAAAAAGCACCATTTGCATGCACATCTTGTGGTTTTGCAGAAAACTTCATCCGCGTCTACCAAAAGATACATGTGCATGCTTAAAACGCGTTTTCGCACAAATGCGTGTGCGGGTGCTAAAAAGAGCAGCATCGGCATGCTTAGCACGTCGTTTGGTAGAAATCCACGAGCGCGTTCTGCAAAAAGCACCATTTGCATGCACATCTTGTGGTTTTGCAGAAAACTTCATCCGCGTCTACCAAAAGATGCATGTGCATGCTTAAAACGCGTTTTCGCACAAATGCGTGCGCGGGTGCTAAAAAGAGCAGCATCGGCATGCTTAGCACGTCGTTTGGTAGAAATCCACGTGCGCGTTCTGCCAAAAGCACCATTTGCATGCACATGTTGTGGTTTTGCAGAAAACTTCATCCGCGTCTACCAAAAGATGCATGTGCATGCTTAAAACGCGTTTTCGCACAAATCCGTGCGCGGGTGCTAAAAAGAGCAGCATCGGCATGCTTAGCACGTCGTTTGGTAGAAATCCACGTGCGCGTTCTGCAAAAAGCACCATTTGCATGCACATCTTGTGGTTTTGCAGAAAACTTCATCCGCGTCTACCAAAAGATGCATGTGCATGCTTAAAACGCGTTTTCGCACAAATCCGTGCGCGGGTGCTAAAAAGAGCAGCATCGGCATGCTTAGCACGTCGTTTGGTAGAAATCCACGTGCGCGTTCTGCAAAAAGCACCATTTGCATGCACATCTTGTGGTTTTGCAGAAAACCATCCGCGTCTACCAAAAGATGCATGTGCATGCTTAAAACGCGTTTTCGCACAAATGCGTGCGCGGGTGCTAAAAAGAGCAGCATCGGCATGCTTAGCACGTCGTTTGGTAGAAATCCACGTGCGCGTTCTGCCAAAAGCACCATTTGCATGCACATCTTGTGGTTTTGCAGAAAACTTCATCCGCGTCTACCAAAAGATGCATGTGCATGCTTAAAACGCGTTTTCGCACAAATCCGTGCGCGGGTGCTAAAAAGAGCAGCATCGGCATGCTTAGCACGTCGTTTGGTTGAAATCCACGTGCGCGTTCTGCAAAAAGCACGATTTGCATGCACATCTTGTGGTTTTGCAGAAAACTTCATACGCGTCTACCAAAAGATGCATGTGCATGCTTAAAACGCGTTTTCGCACAAATGCGTGCGCGAGTGCTAAAAAGAGCAGCATCGGCATGCTTAGCACGTCGTTTGGTAGAAATCCACGAGCGCGTTCTGCAAAAAGCACCATTTGCATGCACATCTTGTGGTTTTGCAGAAAACTTCATCCGCGTCTACCAAAAGATGCATGTGCATGCTTAAAACGCGTTTTCGCAAAAATGCGTGCGCGGGTGCTAAAAAGAGCAGCATCGGCATGCTTTGCACGTCGTTTGGTAGAAATCCACGAGCGCGTTCTGCAAAAAGCACCATTTGCATGCACATCTTGTGGTTTTGCAGAAAACTTCATCCGCGTCTACCAAAAGATGCATGTGCATGCTTAAAACGCGTTTTCGAACAAATGCGTGCGCGGGTGCTAAAAAGAGCAGCATCGGCATGCTTAGCACGTCGTTTGATGGACATCCACGTGCGCGTTCTGCCAAAAGCACCATTTGCATGCACATCTTGTGGTTTTGCAGAAAACTTCATCCGCGTCTACCAAAAGATGCATGTGCATGCTTAAAACGCGTTTTCGCACAAATCCGTGCGCGGGTGCTAAAAAGAGCAGCATCGGCATGCTTAGCACGTCGTTTGGTAGAAATCCACGTGCGCGTTCTGCAAAAAGCACCATTTGCATGCACATCTTGTGGTTTTGCAGAAAACTTCATCCGCGTCTACCAAAAGATGCATGTGCATGCTTAAAACGCGTTTTCGCACAAATGCGTGCGCGGGTGCTAAAAAGAGCAGCATCGGCATGCTTAGCACGTCGTTTGGTAGAAATCCACGTGCGCGTTCTGGAAAAAGCACCATTTGCATGTACATCTTGTGGTTTTGCAGAAAACTTCATCCGCGTCTACCAAAAGATGCATGTGCATGCTTAAAACGCGTTTTCGCACAAATGCGTGTGCGGGTGCTAAAAAGAGCAGCATCGGCATGCTTAGCACGTCGTTTGGTAGAAATCCACGAGCGCGTTCTGCAAAAAGCACCATTTGCATGCACATCTTGTGGTTTTGCAGAAAACTTCATCCGCGTCTACCAAAAGATGCATGTGCATGCTTAAAACGCGTTTTCGCACAAATGCGTGCGCGGGTGCTAAAAAGAGCAGCATCGGCATGCTTAGCACGTCGTTTGGTAGAAATCCACGTGCGCGTTCTGCCAAAAGCACCATTTGCATGCACATGTTGTGGTTTTGCAGAAAACTTCATCCGCGTCTACCAAAAGATGCATGTGCATGCTTAAAACGCGTTTTCGCACAAATCCGTGCGCAGGTGCTAAAAAGAGCAGCATCGGCATGCTTAGCACGTCGTTTGGTAGAAATCCACGTGCGCGTTCTGCAAAAAGCACCATTTGCATGCACATCTTGTGGTTTTGCAGAAAACTTCATCCGCGTCTACCAAAAGATGCATGTGCATGCTTAAAACGCGTTTTCGCACAAATGCGTGCGCGGGTGCTAAAAAGAGCAGCATCGGCATGCTTAGCACGTCGTTTGGTAGAAATCCACGTGCGCGTTCTGCCAAAAGCACCATTTGCATGCACATCTTGTGGTTTTGCAGAAAACTTCATCCGCGTCTACCAAAAGATGCATGTGCATGCTTAAAACGCGTTTTCGCACAAATCCGTGCGCGGGTGCTAAAAAGAGCAGCATCGGCATGCTTAGCACGTCGTTTGGTTGAAATCCACGTGCGCGTTCTGCAAAAAGCACGATTTGCATGCACATCTTGTGGTTTTGCAGAAAACTTCATCCGCGTCTACCAAAAGAGTCATGTGCATGCTTAAAACGCGTTTTCGCACAAATGCGTGCGCGAGTGCTAAAAAGAGCAGCATCGGCATGCTTAGCACGTCGTTTGGTAGAAATCCACGAGCGCGTTCTGCAAAAAGCACCATTTGCATGCACATCTTGTGGTTTTGCAGAAAACTTCATCCGCGTCTACCAAAAGATGCATGTGCATGCTTAAAACGCGTTTTCGCACAAATGCGTGCGCGGGTGCTAAAAAGAGCAGCATCGGCCTGCTTTGCACGTCGTTTGGTAGAAATCCACGAGCGCGTTCTGCAAAAAGCACCATTTGCATGCACATCTTGTGGTTTTGCAGAAAACTTCATCCGCGTCTACCAAAAGATGCATGTGCATGCTTAAAACGCGTTTTCGCACAAATGCGTGCGCGGGTGCTAAAAAGAGCAGCATCGGCATGCTTAGCACGTCGTTTGATGGACATCCACGTGCGCGTTCTGCCAAAAGCACCATTTGCATGCACATCTTGTGGTTTTGCAGAAAACTTCATCCGCGTCTACCAAAAGATGCATGTGCATGCTTAAAACGCGTTTTCGCACAAATCCGTGCGCGGGTGCTAAAAAGAGCAGCATCGGCATGCTTAGCACGTCGTTTGGTAGAAATCCACGTGCGCGTTCTGCAAAAAGCACTATTTGCATGCACATCTTGTGGTTTTGCAGAAAACTTCATCCGCGTCTACCAAAAGATGCATGTGCATGCTTAAAACGCGTTTTCGCACAAATCCGTGCGCGGGTGCTAAAAAGAGCAGCATCGGCATGCTTAGCACGTCGTTTGGTAGAAATCCACGTGCGCGTTCTGCAAAAAGCACGATTTGCATGCACATCTTGTGGTTTTGCAGAAAACTTCATCCGCGTCTACCAAAAGATGCATGTGCATGCTTAAAACGCGTTTTCGCACAAATGCGTGCGCGAGTGCTAAAAAGAGCAGCATCGGCATGCTTAGCACGTCGTTTGGTAGAAATCCACGAGCGCGTTCTGCAAAAAGCACCATTTGCATGCACATCTTGTGGTTTTGCAGAAAACTTCATCCGCGTCTACCAAAAGATGCATGTGCATGCTTAAAACGCGTTTTCGCACAAATGCGTGCGCGGGTGCTAAAAAGAGCAGCATCGGCATGCTTTGCACGTCGTTTGGTAGAAATCCACGAGCGCGTTCTGCAAAAAGCACCATTTGCATGCACATCTTGTGGTTTTGCAGAAAACTTCATCCGCGTCTACCAAAAGATGCATGTGCATGCTTAAAACGCGTTTTCGCACAAATGCGTGCGCGGGTGCTAAAAAGAGCAGCATCGGCATGCTTAGCACGTCGTTTGATGGACATCCACGTGCGCGTTCTGCCAAAAGCACCATTTGCATGCACATCTTGTGGTTTTGCAGAAAACTTCATCCGCGTCTACCAAAAGATGCATGTGCATGCTTAAAACGCGTTTTCGCACAAATCCGTGCGCGGGTGCTAAAAAGAGCAGCATCGGCATGCTTAGCACGTCGTTTGATGGACATCCACGTGCGCGTTCTGCCAAAAGCACCATTTGCATGCACATCTTGTGGTTTTGCAGGAAACTTCATCCG
The DNA here is from genome assembly GCF_023375885.2 of Dermacentor andersoni. Lineage (NCBI taxonomy): Eukaryota > Metazoa > Arthropoda > Arachnida > Ixodida > Ixodidae > Dermacentor > Dermacentor andersoni. Next base: position 14,429 of record NW_027314861.1, on the reverse strand, counting down.
CGTCTACCAAAAGATGCATGTGCATGCTTAAAACGCGTTTTCGCACAAATCCGTGCGCGGGTGCTAAAAAGAGCAGCATCGGCATGCTTAGCACGTCGTTTGGTAGAAATCCACGTGCGCGTTCTGCAAAAAGCACCATTTGCATGCACATCTTGTGGTTTTGCAGAAAACTTCATCCGCGTCTACCAAAAGATGCATGTGCATGCTTAAAACGCGTTTTCGCACAAATGCGTGTGCGGGTGCTAAAAAGAGCAGCATCGGCATGCTTAGCACGTCGTTTGGTAGAAATCCACGAGCGCTTTCTGCAAAAAGCACCATTTGCATGCACATCTTGTGGTTTTGCAGAAAACTTCATCCGCGTCTACCAAAAGATGCATGTGCATGCTTAAAACGCGTTTTCGCACAAATGCGTGCGCGGGTGCTAAAAAGAGCAGCATCGGCATGCTTAGCACGTCGTTTGGTAGAAATCCACGTGCGCGTTCTGCCAAAAGCACCATTTGCATGCACATGTTGTGGTTTTGCAGAAAACTTCATCCGCGTCTACCAAAAGATGCATGTGCATGCTTAAAACGCGTTTTCGCACAAATCCGTGCGCGGGTGCTAAAAAGAGCAGCATCGGCATGCTTAGCACGTCGTTTGGTAGAAATCCACGTGCGCGTTCTGCAAAAAGCACCATTTGCATGCACATCTTGTGGTTTTGCAGAAAACTTCATCCGCGTCTACCAAAAGATGCATGTGCATGCTTAAAACGCGTTTTCGCACAAATCCGTGCGCGGGTGCTAAAAAGAGCAGCATCGGCATGCTTAGCACGTCGTTTGGTAGAAATCCACGTGCGCGTTCTGCAAAAAGCACCATTTGCATGCACATCTTGTGGTTTTGCAGAAAACTTCATCCGCGTCTACCAAAAGATGCATGTGCATGCTTAAAACGCGTTTTCGCACAAATGCGTGCGCGGGTGCTAAAAAGAGCAGCATCGGCATGCTTAGCACGTCGTTTGGTAGAAATCGACGTGCGCGTTCTGCCAAAAGCACCATTTGCATGCACATCTTGTGGTTTTGCAGAAAACTTCATCCGCGTCTACCAAAAGATGCATGTGCATGCTTAAAACGCGTTTTCGCACAAATCCGTGCGCGGGTGCTAAAAAGAGCAGCATCGGCATGCTTAGCACGTCGTTTGGTTGAAATCCACGTGCGCGTTCTGCAAAAAGCACGATTTGCATGCACATCTTGTGGTTTTGCAGAAAACTTCATCCGCGTCTACCAAAAGATGCATGTGCATGCTTAAAACGCGTTTTCGCACAAATGCGTGCGCGAGTGCTAAAAAGAGCAGCATCGGCATGCTTAGCACGTCGTTTGGTAGAAATCCACGAGCGCGTTCTGCAAAAAGCACCATTTGCATGCACATCTTGTGGTTTTGCAGAAAACTTCATCCGCGTCTACCAAAAGATGCATGTGCATGCTTAAAACGCGTTTTCGCACAAATGCGTGCGCGGGTGCTAAAAAGAGCAGCATCGGCATGCTTTGCACGTCGTTTGGTAGAAATCCACGAGCGCGTTCTGCAAAAAGCACCATTTGCATGCACATCTTGTGGTTTTGCAGAAAACTTCATCCGCGTCTACCAAAAGATGCATGTGCATGCTTAAAACGCGTTTTCGCACAAATGCGTGCGCGGGTGCTAAAAAGAGCAGCATCGGCATGCTTAGCACGTCGTTTGATGGACATCCACGTGCGCGTTCTGCCAAAAGCACCATTTGCATGCACATCTTGTGGTTTTGCAGAAAACTTCATCCGCGTCTACCAAAAGATGCATGTGCATGCTTAAAACGCGTTTTCGCACAAATCCCTGCGCGGGTGCTAAAAAGAGCAGCATCGGCATGCTTAGCACGTCGTTTGGTAGAAATCCACGTGCGCGTTCTGCAAAAAGCACCATTTGCATGCACATCTTGTGGTTTTGCAGAAAACTTCATCCGCGTCTACCAAAAGATGCATGTGCATGCTTAAAACGCGTTTTCGCACAAATGCGTGCGCGGGTGCTAAAAAGAGCAGCATCGGCATGCTTAGCACGTCGTTTGGTAGAAATCCACGTGCGCGTTCTGGAAAAAGCACCATTTGCATGCACGTCTTGTGGTTTTGCAGAAAACTTCATCCGCGTCTACCAAAAGATGCATGTGCATGCTTAAAACGCGTTTTCGCACAAATGCGTGTGCGGGTGCTAAAAAGAGCAGCATCGGCATGCTTAGCACGTCGTTTGGTAGAAATCCACGAGCGCTTTCTGCAAAAAGCACCATTTGCATGCACATCTTGTGCTTTTGCAGAAAACTTCATCCGCGTCTACCAAAAGATGCATGTGCATGCTTAAAACGCGTTTTCGCACAAATGCGTGCGCGGGTGCTAAAAAGAGCAGCATCGGCATGCTTAGCACGTCGTTTGGTAGAAATCCACGTGCGCGTTCTGCCAAAAGCACCATTTGCATGCACATGTTGTGGTTTTGCAGAAAACTTCATCCGCGTCTACCAAAAGATGCATGTGCATGCTTAAAACGCGTTTTCGCACAAATCCGTGCGCGGGTGCTAAAAAGAGCAGCATCGGCATGCTTAGCACGTCGTTTGGTAGAAATCCACGTGCGCGTTCTGCAAAAAGCACCATTTGCATGCACATCTTGTGGTTTTGCAGAAAACTTCATCCGCGTCTACCAAAAGATGCATGTGCATGCTTAAAACGCGTTTTCGCACAAATCCGTGCGCGGGTGCTAAAAAGAGCAGCATCGGCATGCTTAGCACGTCGTTTGGTAGAAATCCACGTGCGCGTTCTGCAAAAAGCACCATTTGCATGCACATCTTGTGGTTTTGCAGAAAACTTCATCCGCGTCTACCAAAAGATGCATGTGCATGCTTAAAACGCGTTTTCGCACAAATGCGTGCGCGGGTGCTAAAAAGAGCAGCATCGGCATGCTTAGCACGTCGTTTGGTAGAAATCCACGTGCGCGTTCTGCCAAAAGCACCATTTGCATGCACATCTTGTGGTTTTGCAGAAAACTTCATCCGCGTCTACCAAAAGATGCATGTGCATGCTTAAAACGCGTTTTCGCACAAATCCGTGCGCGGGTGCTAAAAAGAGCAGCATCGGCATGCTTAGCACGTCGTTTGGTTGAAATCCACGTGCGCGTTCTGCAAAAAGCACGATTTGCATGCACATCTTGTGGTTTTGCAGAAAACTTCATCCGCGTCTACCAAAAGAGTCATGTGCATGCTTAAAACGCGTTTTCGCACAAATGCGTGCGCGAGTGCTAAAAAGAGCAGCATCGGCATGCTTAGCACGTCGTTTGGTAGAAATCCACGAGCGCGTTCTGCAAAAAGCACCATTTGCATGCACATCTTGTGGTTTTGCAGAAAACTTCATCCGCGTCTACCAAAAGATGCATGTGCATGCTTAAAACGCGTTTTCGCACAAATGCGTGCGCGGGTGCTAAAAAGAGCAGCATCGGCATGCTTTGCACGTCGTTTGGTAGAAATCCACGAGCGCGTTCTGCAAAAAGCACCATTTGCATGCACATCTTGTGGTTTTGCAGAAAACTTCATCCGCGTCTACCAAAAGATGCATGTGCATGCTTAAAACGCGTTTTCGCACAAATGCGTGCGCGGGTGCTAAAAAGAGCAGCATCGGCATGCTTAGCACGTCGTTTGATGGACATCCACGTGCGCGTTCTGCCAAAAGCACCATTTGCATGCACATCTTGTGGTTTTGCAGAAAACTTCATCGGCGTCTACCAAAAGATGCATGTGCATGCTTAAAACGCGTTTTCGCACAAATCCGTGCGCGGGTGCTAAAAAGAGCAGCATCGGCATGCTTAGCACGTCGTTTGGTAGAAATCCACGTGCGCGTTCTGCAAAAAGCACCATTTGCATGCACATCTTGTGGTTTTGCAGAAAACTTCATCCGCGTCTACCAAAAGATGCATGTGCATGCTTAAAACGCGTTTTCGCACAAATCCGTGCGCGGGTGCTAAAAAGAGCAGCATCGGCATGCTTAGCACGTCGTTTGGTAGAAATCCACGTGCGCGTTCTGCAAAAAGCACCATTTGCATGCACATCTTGTGGTTTTGCAGAAAACTTCATCCGCGTCTACCAAAAGATGCATGTGCATGCTTAAAACGCGTTTTCGCACAAATCCGTGCGCGGGTGCTAAAAAGAGCAGCATCGGCATGCTTAGCACGTCGTTTGGTAGAAATCCACGAGCGCGTTCTGCAAAAAGCACCATTTGCATGCACATCTTGTGGTTTTGCAGAAAACTTCATCCGCGTCTACCAAAAGATGCATGTGCATGCTTAAAACGCGTTTTCGCACAAATGCGTGCGCGGGTGCTAAAAAGAGCAGCATCGGCATGCTTAGCACGTCGTTTGATGGACATCCACGTGCGCGTTCTGCCAAAAGCACCATTTGCATGCACATCTTGTGGTTTTGCAGAAAACTTCATCCGCGTCTACCAAAAGATGCATGTGCATGCTTAAAACGCGTTTTCGCACAAATGCGTGTGCGGGTGCTAAAAAGAGCAGCATCGGCATGCTTAGCACGTCGTTTGGTAGAAATCCACGAGCGCGTTCTGCAAAAAGCACCATTTGCATGCACATCTTGTGGTTTTGCAGAAAACGTCATCCGCGTCTACCAAAAGATGCATGTGCATGCTTAAAACGCGTTTTCGCACAAATGCGTGCGCGGGTGCTAAAAAGAGCAGCATCGGCATGCTTAGCACGTCGTTTGGTAGAAATCCACGTGCGCGTTCTGCAAAAAGCACGATTTGCATGCACATCTTGTGGTTTTGCAGAAAACTTCATCCGCGTCTACCAAAAGATGCATGTGCATGCTTAATCTGTCTCGCGTGTGTAAAACGCGTTTTCGCACAAATGCGTGCGCGAGTGCTAAAAAGAGCAGCATCGGCATGCTTAGCACGTCGTTTGGTAGAAATCCACGAGCGCGTTCTGCAAAAAGCACCATTTGCATGCACATCTTGTGGTTTTGCAGAAAACTTCATCCGCGTCTACCAAAAGATGCATGTGCATGCTTAAAACGCGTTTTCGCACAAATGCGTGCGCGGGTGCTAAAAAAGAGCAGCATCGGCATGCTTTGCACGTCGTTTGGTAGAAATCCACGTGCGCGTTCTGCCAAAAGCACCATTTGCATGCACATCTTGTGGTTTTGCAGAAAACTTCATCCGCGTCTACCAAAAGATGCATGTGCATGCTTAAAACGCGTTTTCGCACAAATCCGTGCGCGGGTGCTAAAAAGAGCAGCATCGGCATGCTTAGCACGTCGTTTGGTAGAAATTCACGTGCGCGTTCTGCAAAAAGCACCATTTGCATGCACATCTTGTGGTTTTTGCAGAAAACTTCATCCGCGTCTACCAAAAGATGCATGTGCATGCTTAAAACGCGTTTTCGCACAAATGCGTGCGCGAGTGCTAAAAAGAGCAGCATCGGCATGCTTAGCAACGTCGTTTGGTAGAAATCCACGAGCGCGTTCTGCAAAAGCACCATTTGCATGCACATCTTGTGGTTTTGCAGAAAACTTCATCCGCGTCTACCAAAAGATGCATGTGCATGCTTAAAAACGCGTTTTCGCACAAATGCGTGCGCGGGTGCTAAAAAGAGCAGCATCGGCATGCTTTGCACGTCGTTTGGTAGAAATCCACGTGCGCGTTCTGCCAAAAAGCACCATTTGCATGCACATCTTGTGGTTTTGCAGAAAAACTTCATCCGCGTCTACCAAAAGATGCATGTGCATGCTTAAAACGCGTTTTCGCACAAATCCGTGCGCGGGTGCTAAAAAGAGCAGCATCGGCATGCTTAGCACGTCGTTTGGTAGAAATCCACGTGCGCGTTCTGCAAAAAGCACCATTTGCATGCACATCTTGTGGTTTTGCAGAAAACTTCATCCGCGTCTACCAAAAGATGCATGTGCATGCTTAAAACGCGTTTTCGCACAAATGCGTGCGCGAGTGCTAAAAAGAGCAGCATCGGCATGCTTAGCACGTCGTTTGGTAGAAATCCACGAGCGCGTTAAAAAGCACCATTTGCATGCACATCTTGTGGTTTTGCAGAAAACTTCATCCGCGTCTACCAAAAGATGCATGTGCATGCTTAAAACGCGTTTTCGCACAAATGCGTGCGCGGGTGCTAAAAAGAGCAGCATCGGCATGCTTTGCACGTCGTTTGGTAGAAATCCACGAGCGCGTTCTGCAAAAAGCACCATCTGCATGCACATCTTGTGGTTTTGCAGAAAACTTCATCCGCGTCTACCAAAAGGATGCATGTGCATGCTTAAAACGCGTTTTCGCACAAATGCGTGCGCGGGTGCTAAAAAGAGCAGCATCGGCATGCTTAGCACGTCGTTTGATGGACATTCACGTGCGCGTTCTGCCAAAAGCACCATTTGCATGCACATCTTGTGGTTTTGCAGAAAACTTCATCCGCGTCTACCAAAAAGATGCATGTGCATGCTTAAAACGCGTTTTCGCACAAATCCGTGCGCGGGGTGCTAAAAAGAGCAGCATCGGCATGCTTAGCACGTCATTTGGTAGAAATCCACGTGCGCGTTCTGCAAAAAGCACCATTTGCATGCACATCTTGTGGTTTTGCAGAAAACTTCATCCGCGTCTACCAAAAGATGCATGTGCATGCTTAAAACGCGTTTTCGCACAAATGCGTGCGCGGGTGCTAAAAAGAGCAGCATCGCATGCTTAGCACGTCGTTTGGTAGAAATCCACGTGCGCGTTCTGCCAAAAGCACCATTTGCATGCACATCTTGTGGTTTTGCAGAAAACTTCATCCGCGTCTACCAAAAGATGCATGTGCATGCTTAAAACGCGTTTTCGCACAAATCCGTGCGCGGGTGCTAAAAAGAGCAGCATCGGCAAGCTTAGCACGTCGTTTGGTAGAAATCCACGTGCGCGTTCTGCAAAAAGCACCATTTGCATGCACATCTTGTGGTTTTGCAGAAAACTTCATCCGCGTCTACCAAAAGATGCATGTGCATGCTTAAAACGCGTTTTCGCACAAATGCGTGCGCGGGTGCTAAAAAGAGCAGCATCGGCATGCTTAGCACGTCGTTTTGGTAGAAATCCACGTGCGCGTTCTGGAAAAAGCACCATTTGCATGCACATCTTGTGGTTTTGCAGAAAACTTCATCCGCGTCTACCAAAAGATACATGTGCATGCTTAAAACGCGTTTTCGCACAAATTCGTGTGCGGGTGCTAAAAAGAGCAGCATCGGCATGCTTAGCACGTCGTTTGGTAGAAATCCACGAGCGCGTTCTGCAAAAAGCACCATTTGCATGCACATCTTGTGGTTTTGCAAGAAACTTCATCCGCGTCTACCAAAAGATGCATGTGCATGCTTAAAACGCGTTTTTCGCACAAATGCGTGCGCGGGTGCTAAAAAGAGCAGCATCAGCATGCTTAGCACGTCGTTTGGTAGAAATCCACGTGCGCGTTCTGCCAAAAGCACCATTTGCATGCACATGTTGTGGTTTTGGCAGAAAACTTCATCCGCGTCTACCAAAAGATGCATGTGCATGCTTAAAAACGCGTTTTCGCACAAATCCGTGCGCGGGTGCTAAAAAGAGCAGCATCGGCAATGCTTAGCACGTCGTTTGGTAGAAATCCACGTGCGCGTTCTGCAAAAAGCACCATTTGCATGCACATCTTGTGGTTTTGCAGAAAACTTCATCCGCGTCTACCAAAAGATGCATGTGCATGCTTAAAAACGCGTTTTCGCACAAATCCGTGCGCGGGTGCTAAAAAGAGCAGCATCGGCATGCTTAGCACGTCGTTTGATGGACATCCACGTGCGCGTTCTGCCAAAAGCACCATTTGCATGCACATCTTGTGGTTTTGCAGAAAACTTCATCCGCGTCTACCAAAAGATGCATGTGCATGCTTAAAACGCGTTTTCCGCACAAATCCGTGCGCGGGTGCTAAAAAGAGCAGCATCGGCATGCTTAGCACGTCGTTTGGTAGAAATCCACGTGCGCGTTCTGCAAAAAGCACCATTTGCATGCACATCTTGTGGTTTTGCAGAAAACATCATCCGCGTCTACCAAAAGATGCATGTGCATGCTTAAAACGCGTTTTTCGCACAAATGCGTGCGCGGGTGCTAAAAAGAGCAGCATCGGCATGCTTAGCACGTCGTTTGGTAGAAATCCACGTGCGCGTTCTGGAAAAAGCACCATTTGCATGCACATCTTGTGGTTTTGCAGAAAACTTCATCCGCGTCTACCAAAAGATGCATGTGCATGCTTAAAACGCGTTTTCGCACAAATGCGTGTGCGGGTGCTAAAAAGAGCAGCATCGGCATCTTAGCACGTCGTTTGGTAGAAATCCACGAGCGCGTTCTGCAAAAAGCACCATTTGCATGCACATCTTGTGGTTTTGCAGAAAACTTCATCCGCGTCTACCAAAAGATGCATGTGCATGCTTAAAAACGCGTTTTCGCACAAATGCGTGCGCGGGTGCTAAAAAGAGCAGCATCGGCATGCTTAGCACGTCGTTTGGTAGAAATCCACGTGCGCGTTCTGCCAAAAGCACCATTTGCATGCACATGTTGTGGTTTTGCAGAAAACTTCATCCGCGTCTACCAAAAGATGCATGTGCATGCTTAAAACGCGTTTTTCGCACAAATCCGTGCGCGGGTGCTAAAAAAGAGCAGCATCGGCATGCTTAGCACGTCGTTTGGTAGAAATCCACGTGCGCGTTCTGCAAAAAGCACCAATTGCATGCACATCTTGTGGTTTTGCAGAAACCTTCATCCGCGTCTACCAAAAGATGCATGTGCATGCTTAAAACGCGTTTTCGCACAAATCCGTGCGCGGGTGCTAAAAAGAGCAGCATCGGCATGCTTAGCACGTCGTTTGGTAGAAATCCACGTGCGCGTTCTGCAAAAAGCACCATTTGCATGCACATCTTGTGGTTTTGCAGAAAACTTCATCCGCGTCTACCAAAGATGCATGTGCATGCTTAAAACGCGTTTTCGCACAAATGCGTGCGCGGGTGCTAAAAAGAGCAGCATCGGCATGCTTAGCACGTCGTTTTGGTAGAAATCCACGTGCGCGTTCTGCCAAAAGCACCATTTGCATGCACATCTTGTGGTTTTGCAGAAAACTTCATCCGCGTCTACCAAAAGATGCATGTGCATGCTTAAAACGCGTTTTCGCACAAATCCGTGCGCGGGTGCTAAAAAGAGCAGCATCGGCATGCTTAGCACGTCGTTTGGTTGAAATTCCACGTGCGCGTTCTGCAAAAAGCACGATTTGCATGCACATCTTGTGGTTTTGCAGAAAACTTCATCCGCGTCTACCAAAAGAGTCATGTGCATGCTTAAAACGCGTTTTCGCACAAATGCGTGCGCGAGTGCTAAAAAGAGCAGCATCGGCATGCTTAGCACGTCGTTTGGTAGAAATCCACGAGCGCGTTCTGCAAAAAGCACCATTTGCATGCACATCTTGTGGTTTTGCAGAAAACTTCATCCGCGTCTACCAAAAGATGCATGTGCATGCTTAAAACGCGTTTTCGCACAAATGCGTGCGCGGGTGCTAAAAAGAGCAGCATCGGCATGCTTTGCACGTCGTTTGGTAGAAATCCACGTGCGCGTTCTGCCAAAAGCACCATTTGCATGCACATCTTGTGGTTTTGCAGAAAACTTCATCCGCGTCTACCAAAAGATGCATGTGCATGCTTAAAACGCGTTTTCGCACAAATCCGTGCGCGGGTGCTAAAAAGAGCAGCATCGGCATGCTTAGCACGTCGTTTGGTAGAAATCCACGTGCGCGTTCTGCAAAAAGCACCATTTGCATGCACATCTTGTGGTTTTTGCAGAAAACTTCATCCGCGTCTACCAAAAGATGCATGTGCATGCTTAAAACGCGTTTTCGCACAAATGCGTGCGCGAGTGCTAAAAAGAGCAGCATCGGCATGCTTAGCACGTCGTTTGGTAGAAATCCACGAGCGCGTTTAAAAGCACCATTTGCATGCACATCTTGTGGTTTTGCAGAAAACTTCATTTCCGCGTCTACCAAAAGATGCATGTGCATGCTTAAAACGCGTTTTCGCACAAATGCGTGCGCGGGTGCTAAAAAGAGCAGCATCGGCATGCTTTGCACGTCGTTTGGTAGAAATCCACGAGCGCGTTCTGCAAAAAGCACCATTTGCATGCACATCTTGTGGTTTTGCAGAAAACTTCATCCGCGTCTACCAAAAGATGCATGTGCATGCTTAAAACGCGTTTTCGCACAAATGCGTGCGCGGGTGCTAAAAAGAGCAGCATCGGCATGCTTAGCACGTCGTTTGATGGACATCCACGTGCGCGTTCTGCCAAAAGCACCATTTGCATGCACATCTTGTGGTTTTGCAGAAAACTTCATCCGCGTCTACCAAAAGATGCATGTGCATGCTTAAAACGCGTTTTCGCACAAATCCGTTGCGCGGGTGCTAAAAAGAGCAGCATCGGCATGCTTAGCACGTCATTTGGTAGAAATCCACGTGCGCGTTCTGCCAAAAGCACCATTTGCATGCACATCTTGTGGTTTTGCAGAAAACTGCATCCGCGTCTACCAAAAGATGCATGTGCATGCTTAAAAACGCGTTTTCGCACAAATGCGTGCGCGGGTGCTAAAAAAGAGCAGCATCGGCATGCTTAGCACGTCGTTTGGTAGAAATCCACGTGCGCGTTCTGCCAAAAGCACCATTTGCATGCACATCTTGTGGTTTTGCAGAAAACTTCATCCGCGTCTACCAAAAGATGCATGTGCATGCTTAAAACGCGTTTTCGCACAAATCCGTGCGCGGGTGCTAAAAAGAGCAGCATCGGCAAGCTTAGCACGTCGTTTGGTAGAAATCCACGTGCGCGTTCTGCAAAAAGCTCCATTTGCATGCACATCTTGTGGTTTTGCAGAAAACTTCATCCGCGTCTACCAAAAGATGCATGTGCATGCTTAAAACGCGTTTTCGCACAAATGCGTGCGCGGGTGCTAAAAAGAGCAGCATCGGCATGCTTAGCACGTCGTTTGGTAGAAATCCACGTGCGCGTTCTGGAAAAAGCACCATTTGCATGCACATCTTGTGGTTTTGCAGAAAACTTCATCCGCGTCTACCAAAAGATACATGTGCATGCTTAAAAACGCGTTTTCGCACAAATGCGTGTGCGGGTGCTAAAAAGAGCAGCATCGGCATGCTTAGCACGTCGTTTGGTAGAAATCCACGAGCGCGTTCTGCAAAAAGCACCATTTGCATGCACATCTTGTGGTTTTGCAGAAAACTTCATCCGCGTCTACCAAAAGATGCATGTGCATGCTTAAAACGCGTTTTCGCACAAATGCGTGCGCGGGTGCTAAAAAGAGCAGCATCGGCATGCTTAGCACGTCGTTTGGTAGAAATCCACGTGCGCGTTCTGCCAAAAGCACCATTTGCATGCACATGTTGTGGTTTTGCAGAAAACTTCATCCGCGTCTACCAAAAGATGCATGTGCATGCTTAAAACGCGTTTTCCGCACAAATCCGTGCGCGGGTGCTAAAAAGAGCAGCATCGGCATGCTTAGCACGTCGTTTGGTAGAAATCCACGTGCGCGTTCTGCAAAAAGCACCATTTTGCATGCACATCTTGTGGTTTTGCAGAAAACTTCATCCGCGTCTACCAAAAGATGCATGTGCATGCTTAAAACGCGTTTTCGCACAAATCCGTGCGCGGGGTGCTAAAAAGAGCAGCATCGGCATGCTTAGCACGTCGTTTGGTAGAAATCCACGTGCGCGTTCTGCAAAAAGCACCATTTGCATGCACATCTTGTGGTTTTGCAGAAAACTATCCGCGTCTACCAAAAGATGCATGTGCATGCTTAAAACGCGTTTTTTCGCACAAATGCGTGCGCGGGTGCTAAAAAGAGCAGCATCGGCATGCTTAGCACGTCGTTTGGTAGAAATCCACGTGCGCGTTCTGCCAAAAGCACCATTTGCATGCACATCTTGTGGTTTTGCAGAAACTTCATCCGCGTCTACCAAAAGATGCATGTGCATGCTTAAAACGCGTTTTCGCACAAATCCGTGCGCGGGGTGCTAAAAGAGCAGCATCGGCATGCTTAGCACGTCGTTTGGTTGAAATCCACGTGCGCGTTCTGCAAAAAAGCACGATTTGCATGCACATCTTTGTGGTTTTGCAGAAAACTTCATACGCGTCTACCAAAAGATGCATGTGCATGCTTAAAACGCGTTTTTCGCACAAATGCGTGCGCGAGTGCTAAAAAGAGCAGCATCGGCAATGCTTAGCACGTCGTTTGGTAGAAATCCACGAGCGCGTTCTGCAAAAAGCACCATTTGCATGCACATCTTGTGGTTTTGCAGAAAACTTCATCCGCGTCTACCAAAAGATGCATGTGCATGCTTAAAACGCGTTTTTCGCAAAAATGCGTGCGCGGGTGCTAAAAAGAGCAGCATCGGCATGCTTTGCACGTCGTTTTGGTAGAAATCCACGAGCGCGTTCTGCAAAAAGCACCATTTGCATGCACATCTTTGTGGTTTTGCAGAAAACTTCATCCGCGTCTACCAAAAGATGCATGTGCATGCTTAAAACGCGTTTTCGAACAAATGCGTGCGCGGGTGCTAAAAAGAGCAGCATCGGCATGCTTAGCACGTCGTTTGATGGACATCCACGTGCGCGTTCTGCCAAAAGCACCATTTGCATGCACATCTTGTGGTTTTGCAGAAAACTTCATCCGCGTCTACCAAAAGATGCATGTGCATGCTTAAAACGCGTTTTCGCAGAAATCCGTGCGCGGGTGCTAAAAAGAGCAGCATCGGCATGCTTAGCACGTCGTTTGGTAGAAATCCACGTGCGCGTTCTGCAAAAAGCACCATTTGCATGCACATCTTGTGGTTTTGCAGAAAACTTCATCCGCGTCTACCAAAAGATGCATGTGCATGCTTAAAACGCGTTTTCGCACAAATGCGTGCGCGGGTGCTAAAAAGAGCAGCATCGGCATGCTTAGCACGTCGTTTGGTAGAAATCCACGTGCGCGTTCTGGAAAAAGCACCATTTGCATGTACATCTTGTGGTTTTGCAGAAAACTTCATCCGCGTCTACCAAAAGATGCATGTGCATGCTTAAAACGCGTTTTCGCACAAATGCGTGTGCGGGTGCTAAAAAGAGCAGCATCGGCATGCTTAGCACGTCGTTTGGTAGAAATCCACGAGCGCGTTCTGCAAAAAGCACCATTTGCATGCACATCTTGTGGTTTTGCAGAAAACTTCATCCGCGTCTACCAAAAGATGCATGTGCATGCTTTAAAACGCGTTTTCGCACAAATGCGTGCGCGGGTGCTAAAAAGAGCAGCATCGGCATGCTTAGCACGTCGTTTGGTAGAAATCCACGTGCGCGTTCTGCCAAAAGCACCATTTGCATGCACATGTTGTGGTTTTGCAGAAAACTTCATCCGCGTCTACCAAAAGATGCATGTGCATGCTTAAAACGCGTTTTCGCACAAATCCGTGCGCGGGTGCTAAAAAGAGCAGCATCGGCATGCTTAGCACGTCATTTGGTAGAAATCCACGTGCGCGTTCTGCAAAAAGCACCATTTGCATGCACATCTTGTGGTTTTGCAGAAAACTTCATCCGCGTCTACCAAAAGATGCATGTGCATGCTTAAAACGCGTTTTCGCACAAATCCGTGCGCGGGTGCTAAAAAGAGCAGCATCGGCATGCTTAGCACGTCGTTTGGTAGAAATCCACGTGCGCGTTCTGCAAAAAGCACCATTTGCATGCACATCTTGTGGTTTTGCAGAAAACTTCATCCGCGTCTACCAAAAGATGCATGTGCATGCTTAAAACGCGTTTTCGCACAAATGCGTGCGCGGGTGCTAAAAAGAGCAGCATCGGCATGCTTAGCACGTCGTTTGGTAGAAATCCACGTGCGCGTTCTGCCAAAAGCACCATTTGCATGCACATCTTGTGGTTTTGCAGAAAACTTCATCCGCGTCTACCAAAAGATGCATGTGCATGCTTAAAACGCGTTTTCGCACAAATCCGTGCGCGGGTGCTAAAAAGAGCAGCATCGGCATGCTTAGCACGTCGTTTGGTTGAAATCCACGTGCGCGTTCTGCAAAAAGCACGATTTGCATGCACATCTTGTGGTTTTGCAGAAAACTTCATCCGCGTCTACCAAAAGAGTCATGTGCATGCTTAAAACGCGTTTTCGCACAAATGCGTGCGCGAGTGCTAAAAAGAGCAGCATCGGCATGCTTAGCACGTCGTTTGGTAGAAATCCACGAGCGCGTTCTGCAAAAAGCACCATTTGCATGCACATCTTGTGGTTTTGCAGAAAACTTCATCCGCGTCTACCAAAAGATGCATGTGCATGCTTAAAACGCGTTTTCGCACAAATGCGTGCGCGGGTGC